>NW_028317950.1:11957500-12190000 GCF_062004578.1 Staurois parvus | reverse complement strand
AAGCAGTAGATCTAAAGGAGATTGTACAATTAGTTGTATAGTGTATGGTCACCTTTTAAAGGAAGAATGAGGCGTCTTATGCAGGAACTTTAATACCACAGCTGTAGTTGGCTACATTATGCTGGGACTTGTAGTTCCTCAGTGGATAACCTAGTGTATGTATGGAGCCAATATACAGCATCTAGCAGTTTGCAGTAGAGTGCTGGCCATACTTGCCATTGTTTTGGCTGCGTCTGAGTCCCATGAATGGGGGAATTCCCTCTCCAGATGGCAGAGGAAGGGGTGTCCCCTATTCATCATTCTCTGTCCCTGGGGGCCTTTTGGCCACTAACCATGCCAGGAAATAGGGGCCCCTGGAGTAGAGTAAGTGTCAGTTAGCAATTCACCGTTACATTCAACATCTGGAGCTGAAAGAAACCGTAATAAAGTGCTTAGAGAGAACTCTTTGCATCATTACTAACTGATTTAGGGAACATTCCATTCAGCCATGAAATCTTTGTATTAAAGGTTCATTAAAGGACACATTGTGCCTGTTGTTTTTCATCCTGACATTCATTTTCAGCAGCAGACAGCCCTGCCCAATAAATCTTTATGTTTGCCGGTAGCCTTGTTTACTGAAAGGCCCTGAATAATACCCAACAAAAAAATCTGAGCGCCGCCTTCCATCGTTCTTCAAAAAGAGAGGTTGCACAGCTCAGAATAATGCGTAAGGAGTGTTTCTAATGTTAAGCCCCAACCATATCATAAAATCCCACCACCCCAACCACATCATAAAATCCCACCACCCCATCTGGGATGAGTTCGAAACTAATAATTTTCCAATTAATTGGATAGAGATGTTGGAATCATTTTGTAGCTTCTTTCTGTCTAGTGGTTTTTACCTTTTTTTTAAGGGGTTGAACTACTCCAGAGATGACATTTCCCACCCCAACCACCACCCACCTCCCCAAAAAAGTTTCCTTGGGTGACTTGCCTATGGGCTTCCTGTCCTGGAAGACTCCACTGGGGCGATGTTTCTTCCATAGTTCTTGTCTTTATTTTGGGCCACCATGGGGTGCCTCCCCTTATTTTTAAATCAGGGTGTTCCCACTTTTCCAGCAGCATTATTCATAATCTCAAAATGCAGCAGGTAGACTAGGACTAAAGATGTACAATACAAGCAACTTGTGTTGGGTGGGGTCCATTCTCTTCAAAACTACTTACAGTTCACTCTTGACACATGATGAGAATATCAGATGAAGGATCTTCCTTTTTTTTTTTTTTTTTTTTTGCATACTGGTCTGATATCTCATATCGAAAATTAAGAGATTACTAAAGCTACGAAAATTCTCGTACACAGAATACACCTTTTGGAAGTGATGTAATGTATTCTTTCATTTCCAATGGTCTTCCGCGGTCTTGGTCACTGATGATTCTTTTTTTTCTTTCAGACAAATACTGTATTGATTAAATGAAAATCATTTGTTCTGGTATCGTACGAGAAAAATTTTTGCGCTTGAATCTTTGGATATTTTTGCATGAATTGTCATGATCAGCTTCCGAAAGCTGTGTACTAATAATCAGATAATCGGACAATCCCTCCGAAAGCGGTATTTTTCAACCAATTTTCCCATCGTGTGTGATAGCCATAAGTGTCCGTGGGGCCCCAAAGCAGGGTGTCGACCCTCTAAGTGAGTGCAGGCTCCCCAACCTCTACAGTAGGTCACTTTAGGTCACCCTGTGACCGTTATGGGCTTACTAGTTATGTAAAAAAAAACTGACCACAAAATCATATGGAAAATGATAATCTGGGATGATTTTGAAACTAATAATTTTCCAAATAAATTGGATAAAGATGATGGAATCATTTGTTGCTTCTTTATGTCTAGGTTGAAAGTGTAATTTTTACCTTTTTTAAAGGGTTAGTCTACTCAAAAATGACATTTCCCACCACAATCACCACTCCACCCCCCAAAAAAAGAAGAAAAAAAAGGCATTTCAATTATAGGTGACGTGTCCTTGGCTGACTCACCTGTGGGCTTCCTATCTCTTGGAGGTTCCACTGGGGGGGGGGAGGGTCTCTCTGCTATAGTTCCTGTTTCTGTTCTAGGCCACCTTGGGGTTCTTCCTTATTTTTTCAAAGTTGGGGTGTTCTCACTTTTCCAGTAGCATTTTTCATAATCTCAATATGCAGCAGGTAGACCAGGACTAGAGATGGTGAAGCAAGCAGCACTTGAGTTGGGCCTGTTCTCTTCAAAAAACAACTTACCTGTTGGCTCCAGAAAAAGTGTGTGTGTGTGGCCCCCCAAAGCAGGATGTCGACCCTGCAAGTGAGTGTAGACTCCCCATTCTCTAGGTCACTTCAGGTCACCCTGTGACCATTATGGGCTGAGATCACTGGCTTACTAATTATGTAGGATATTTTATTATTGGGTGCCATCTTTCTGAAGAATTTCTAGTATGTTGTACTTCCTTATTAGGGCCATGTTGAGGTGTTTTTAAAACGCAGGCCTCCTTTATTAGAGGGGCCCACTGCATACTCTGCACTGATGAACACAGGGTGGGTAATGGCTGATCTCCCTGCAAAGTACATTTTCCATTACTCATCTCTAAACAGGAGTCATAATGGCCACAGCAACTGGACAGATGTTGAGACTGCAGTACCTGAGTAATGTAAAAAAAAAATTGTGGGGTGGGTTGAAGTCTATGGTATACACTTAAAGCTGAAACATCTGTGTGCATGGACTGACCCTTTAATTCAGGGGTGGGAAACTGCGGCCCTCCCAACTGTTTTGGAACTACATGTCCCACGGGGCATTGCAAGACTGACAGTTGCAAGCATGATTCCAAGAGTCAGAGGCATGATGGGACTTGTAGTTTCACAACAGCTGGGGGGCCATAGTCGTCCACCTCTGCACTGTCCTCTCTGAACTACTACAGGTAAAGCTGACTTCCAGGGCACCACTTTAACCCATTGTTTTGGGTGGACTGGACCCTTTATGTTTTCTAGCTTGATAATGATCCCACCTCCAGCCTGCTGATTGGTCTAACACACAGCCTGCCTCCCAAATGCACGCCTGGGGCGGGGAACAGTGACTGTAAGTCACAGATCTGCCTAACCCTTATGAGCAGTGCTCTATACCCTGCCCAGGAACACTGTAAAAAGCCTGCTGGATCTGGCTGCAGCAAAATCTTTGACTCTTGTTCTATACTAAATGTGTGGTTATTCACATATATTGATATATAATTTTAAATTTTTTGGCCTCTGGGCTGAACAAAAAATATGAAACATGTTCCTCCATGAACAGATCTCCCATGGTGGATGTTGTATTTAGACAGCCTGCCCTGCTAGCTGCCAAAATACTTGAACAGTGGCTACTTTTGATTGATTCTCCGCCTGGCTCCTTGATTTTTCAGTGAATGTGTGTCAGACAGAGGGTGGGTATGGCTCCATACTAAAATTAATATTAGCTGGTTCATCAGCAACTGGGCAAAATTTGTACAGTGCATGGCTAGCTTAAAGAAAAATTTCTGGCTAAACCTAACTAATCCTAATAATGTTTCCTCCCCCCTCCTTACACCTATGCTGACTAACCTGTGTAAGGCTAGCCATACATTATACAATTTTCCTTTAGATTTACCAAAACCATATAATATGAGTTCAAACCTAAACACTTTCAATTTGTATGCAATCAGTCCCTTGCACTACATAATTGAATTTAAATCTAGAAGAAATTGAATAAGAAAATTGTATAATGCATGGCCAGGCTAAGAAATATGTGTATACTTTCCTATTTTCAGGCAGTTCCGCTGCGGTCAGGGAATCCCCTGTGTCAGTCAGCGGTGGCTGCAGGGGAGAAGAGGGAGCACCGACAAAGGATGGGCCTTCGAATCCTATGGAGCACCCAGTGGAGCCGCCAAGAGATAGGCTGCATGGGAGAATAGGGAGTGCCGACAATGGATGGGCCTTAGAATCCTATGCAGCCTCCAAGAGATGGTGCTCCCTCTTCTCCCATGTAGCCTCTCTCTTGGAGCCTCCATAGGATTCTAAGGCCCATCCATTGTCAGCGCTCCCTCTTCTCTCATGCAGCCTATCTTTAGGAGGCTCCATAGGATTCTAAGGCTCATCCGTTGTCAGGCTGCATGGGAGAAGAGGGAGCACCGACAACGGATGGGCCTTAGAATCCTATGGAGCCTCCAAAAGATGGTGCTCCTTCTTCTCCCATGTAGCCTCTCTCTTGAGCCTCCATAGGATTCTAAGTCCCATCCGTTGTCGGTGCTCCCTCTTCTCTCATGCAGCTTGACAATGGATGGGCCTTAGAATCCTATGGGTGACATCACTACCTGGGCAATCCAGCTATTTTTTTTGGAGCTCTCTCCTTTCCATCTGCCACTGGCTGACACAATGAAGATCACGTGGGCAGGGTGACTTACCCAGGTTAGTCAACATAGGAGGGGGGGGGGGAGCATTTTTAGGATTAGTTGGGTTTTAGCCTGGAATTCCACTTTAAAGAAAATCTAATAATCTATGGCCTGCCTTAAAGTAAGTGTTGATGGAGGAATCCATCCCATTGAACTATTGTTTTCTTCCGGCCTTCCCACCCCATCCTGCTGGGAACTTTCCATGCCAGGAGAACACCATGATTATGGCCAGCGGCTATAGCCACTGGCAGTAATCTCATACTAGAGATCTGACACATTGGTTGTACTTAAGTCAATCCAATCAGCCTGTCCATACATGGATCAATCCGCGGGGGGGGGGGGGTGTCCCTGCTGAACTGGCCAAGATTCAAACCATCTATGGATGGCTTAAGTCTCGACCATGCAGCCAGTGAAGTCAAACCTCTAATTTGCACAGTTGCTCTTGGTTGAGGGCTAAGAAAGTCTAGATGCCATTGGATGGGCCTGCCTGTCTCAGAAGGAGAGGAATGCGGTAATGGCGTCCGTACCTCAGCAGTTTCCCTTTTAAGGAAAACATTTAGTACCCAGGTAAACCTCATTGTGAAAACAATACCTGTTCTCAGAACTCCCCTCTGTAACCACAAGTCTATATTTAGTAAAGAAAGAGGCTTTGTTGGAAGGTTATTTCATGTTTTGCTTGGGAAGGGTTCTCCTTGAAGAGCTGGAATAATGAGTCTGAGCTGTAAACAGTACAGATAATAAGATCTTATGAGGGAATAATGAGCCCTATTTACCAGTGTCTGAAGGAAGGACTGATTTGGTTGGCCACAGCAATCAGTCCAATTACACCCATAATCTTAGTAGTGGGGACATATTATAATATATAAAAATGTTCTGTATCTTGAGTACTCCAACAGTGAGGACTCCCTAAAGACAAAAACTGTTCTTCTTCCTTGTGCAGTCTGTGTCCCTGCAGGGAAGATTAACCCCTTTTATTGTCCTGGTGACCAGAAAGTGGAGGAGCAAGAGGTGAAAAGGGAAA
The DNA here is from genome assembly GCF_062004578.1 of Staurois parvus. Taxonomy (NCBI): domain Eukaryota; kingdom Metazoa; phylum Chordata; class Amphibia; order Anura; family Ranidae; genus Staurois; species Staurois parvus. The sequence goes on along the minus strand of NW_028317950.1, from coordinate 12,184,578 downwards.
ACCTTCCAATGACCATTCCGTTCGCATTGGAAAGATTACCTTTCATTTCCTGTTGCATCTCCAGAAGAGGAAGTGAAGGGAAATCTCCCTAGTGGCACACTAACAAATTACTTCAGAGGGGTTTTAACCCTAAACCAAAAATTGTTTTGGCCCTTAATGTATTATTAAAGGATCTTTTTGTGTGTTAAAATGAAAAAGATGTTCTAGCGGTCCTTTATCCCCTCTTTAGCAGTCCCCGCTGGTAGTGAGAATCTGGTTGCCTTCTTTGCAAGTCATATGCTTAGGAGGCAACCATGCATGCTCTCAAGCTGAGCTGTGTGTGTCCATAGACACAGACAGCTGCAGTAAGTCGCCACCCCCCCCCCCCTCCTCCATAGGAGTGTAACTGACAGCAGCGGGATCCCAAGGCTTCTGCTTCTCTTATTGTCTGTGAGACCATTACGAGATGAGAGAGGAACGATGCTATAGATGGGACAGCACTGGAGTGGTAAGAGTGAGGTAGGTGTTTAGGGATGTGGGGGGGAGTAGAAGTAGTAGTGGGGTGTTTTTTTTACCTTTAGGGTACTTGCACACGTCACTGATGTTTGAACATCAGTATTTCTGGCCAAAATGTTTTGCAATTCTTTTGCACGTATTTGGTGTAGTATCTAAGTAAAATTTAGAATGAAATTTTTTGTTTGGATTAAAAATAAAGAATGGAATTTTAACCTCTTCAAATTAACATTTGATGTGTGCAAATACTATCCGGCAACTCAAATTTCTGTATTTTGTTTTTGTTTTTTAAATCCTCTATAGGTAGCACATGTGTACGTGCCTGTGTGTACAGGAGCATTGAAAACAATGGGCTGCATTTAGATCAGTAAACAAAAACGCCTGTATGCCTAGTGTTTAAATACATTTTAATGAGTTACTGTAAGTAAACATTGTAACATTTGCCCATGATAAGGTTGTGTTACACTTCACGGCCCCTTTGACCTGGCCCAGAGCAGTCAATTGATGTTTCATTCTTGGTGGGGTTTAAAGCTTGGATGAAATTTCTTGCATACTTCTATTGGTCCATCTTGGTACAATGTAAGTATATATAGGTGATACCTGATCAGCACAGAGCTGAAAGATCGGTTCTATCCCTTTTTAGTACTGTAGCTCAGGTTACTACTGTGATTCGATTCCACAGTGGCCAATTAGGTCTCACATACTTACATTGTGCAATACATACATACTTACATTGTGCCATACCTACTCACATGTTGCCATACATACTTAAATTGTGCCATACATACATATAAATACTTACATTGTGCCATACATACACATAAATATATTACATTGTGTCATACATACTTTCATGTTGCCATACATACTTGCATTGCGCCATACATACACATGCATGCTGGCATTGCGCCATACGTACTTTCATGTTGCCCTACATACGTACTTTCATGTTGCCCTACATACTTACATTGTGCCATACATACACATAAATATTTTACATCGTGCCCTACATACATACTTGCATGTTGCCCTACATACTTGCATGTTGCCCTACATACACATACATATTTTACATTGTGCCCTACATACATACTTGCATGTTGCCCTACATACTTTTCATTGTGCCATATATACACATAAATATTTTACACCGTGCCCTACATACATACTTGCATGTTGCCATACATACACATAAATATTTTCCATTGTGTCATACATACTTTCATGTTTCCATACATACTTAGATTGCCAATGCCATACACATACATGCTGGCATTGCGCCATACGTACTTACATCGTGCCCTACATACATACTTGCATGTTGCCATACATACACATGCATACTTACATTGTGCGAAGCTGGACCAATAGAAGTACTCAAAGTCATCCTTGGAGTTCAGCTTTTAATGATCCCCCTCAGATGGGGGGGGACAGTAGGGACAGTACATCTTTGGCGTATCCTCAATTTACTTCCACATTGGGCTGTGAATAATTTTATTGCCTCCAGCTGTGACCTCGCTTGGTTTGCGGAATATGGCTGTATGTAATCATTTTGGATCACAATGTTCTCTGGAGTAAATTTACTTTGTGTGTAGACTTGATACAATTAATACATCCTGGCTTATAGTGGTTATACAGGGTGGGGATGTCTCCGGGATAGGGGGCTAGATCTTGAAGGGGGCTGTCTAGTGTATATCAAATGTTTTAATATAAACCAGATGTGCCAGAACATTTTAATATGCTGAGATTTAAATGAGTTGTGAGCAAAAGGAAGAATTGTACACCACTGGCCTAGGTTTCTTTATCCGCAGCCTTGGAACCATCCTTGGCTTCCCTCCTCCAGATGTCGCCTTCTCCCTGCAGCATGATAAGTTTTGAAGCTATAAAACTTCTTTCTAGAGAAGTCCCCCTGCAAAGTCCCACTAATACCTATTGATCCTGCCAGTGGAGTCTACCTAATGTAGTTTCCTGTGATGGTGTGGTGACGATGCTGCTCCTGGATTCAGAGCTGTTCATGCTATAGTCCTAGTCTAAAAAATATTGTTGGCAATAAAAATGCTGTATGTCAGTGTATGACATTAAACCTCAAAGATTGTACTGCCAAACTGGTTAAATTCACACTTGCTATTTTGTATAAATTAGAGGTTCTTCAGATGAGCACACTTGAGGTCTATATTTAGGACATTTTCTGTGTGGGCATCTTGAGCATTCACAAAGGCCCAAAGAATGGGTACCAGATTGTTTGTGAAATTATTATTTCCTGTGATTGTCTGCACGATATAGTGGTCGGATGTGTGTGTTTGGGTTTTTTTTTTTTTTTTTTTTTGTGTGTGTTTTTGGTATTTCAGAAAAAATATTACAAGGCCACCAGTTGGAGCCAATGATCATAGAAGATAATCAAAATATTACAAAAAATACAGCAATCATCTGTTGTGCCTTTGTGAATGCTTAGGCCGTATGAACTGCATTTATTTTATTTAAATATACATAGACTCCTTAATGTATATACATATATACTTTTCTGATTCCGTCTATTTAATATCAAGGAGAATTGTGCATAGAATATTTTGGGGGCAACAAGGATGCATTTATGCCATTTCTCTGTTCTGCAAGCTCCCATACAAAAGCCTCTCCATTTTTGAATGTATACTGTGGTATCGTCAGTAGTCGATCCTTTAGGTCCGCCCGCAAGTTGTGATGTGGGGCTTCTATGGATCTGACTTATTCTTCCAGCTCATCCCACAGATGCTTGATTGGATTGAGATTTGGAGGCCAAGTCAACACTTGTGTTCCTCAAGCCATTCTTGAATTAATCAGACCAGGCCCCTTTTCTTCCATACCTTCATGGTCTAGTTCTGATGTTCATGTACCCATTGTAGAGGCTTTTGGCTGTGGACACAGGTCAGCATAGACACCCTGACCAGTCTGTGGCTACGCAGCCCCATATGCAACAAACTGTGATGCACTGTGTGTTCTGTATCAGAACCGGCTTTAACTGTTTCAGCAATTTGAGCTACAGTAGCTGTTCTGTTGGATTGGGCTAAATAGGCCGGCCTTCGCTCCCTTCTAAAACTGATCCAGCTGCTAATGAGCTGCTTGGATCGCTTTTAAGGAAAAAGAGCTTCACTGGCTGAACATTTTAATACCGGGTTTATGGCAGCCCTAGCCCCAGTAAACCACTTCAAACCTGCAATGCATACGTACGTCAGCGGCTCTGCAAGTGTCTACTCGCCATATTTATATGTATATGCACATAAATGCATTCTAGTAGCTAGAATAAATCATTCTGGTCAATAGAACTAATTTTATGTGCATATACTTCTAAATGGCCCATGTCTATACACATGCCTAATTTTGATTTTGTTTTTTGTTTTTTTTGTTTGTTTTGTTTATTTTTTTCTGTGTGTGTTTGTTTTTTTCTGGCAGTAAGATCCAGTGTTGATGGGTGTACTTTAATATCCCTGTGTGCATGCAGCCTAATTAGTGGCCCTTCATTGTTGCTCTTCTCTTAGTAAGCTGAGCCTTTTCCATTGTTCATTAGTGAAGGTATACCTCCGCCAAAGCCAACTGTTGTTTACCATGACTATGACTGCCCAGGTCCAAAACTCTTTTCCGAGCAAAGTGACTTTCTACAGGCAGATGGGACAGGTGCAGAATTACCTTCAAGGCTGAGACAGAGCTGATCACTTCTCTGATATCTTGGAAGATTCCCACCCCACCCTGACTGAGTCTGCATCCAGCAGATTGTCTGTTATACTTTGAGGCTTTTTTATAACGGCAGCAGGTTCCTCCAGTCAGATCACCATTCAGCAGAATCTAGACCTAAATATGGCTGTTATGAATAAGAGAATATGTATGTAAAGGGCCAGGGAGTATGTACAGTATGTACAGTTGTGTTCAAAATAATAGCAGTCAGACATCACTAACCTGATCAATCACTGTTTTTGGTAGAAATTCTATTTCTACATGGCAAATAAATTACTAGCAGGTGTAGTAGAGTAATAGAGATCCAACAGACCCAACAGTCATGACATGCATGCTGCTGATTCTGTGTAATTGAATCACTAATTGAAAGGGGCATGTTCAAAATAATAGCAGTGTGGAGTTCTATTAGTGAGGTCATTCATTCTTTGAAAAACAGGTGGCAATTATTGCCCTTATTTAAGGAAGGAAGGCAGCAAATGTTGTACATGCTGGTTACAGTGCATTTCTCTCTGAAATTCTGAGAAAAATGGGTCGTTCCAGACATTGTTCAGAAGAACAGTGTACCTTGATTAAAAAGTTGATTGGAGAGGGGAAAACATATAAAGAAGTGCAGAAAATGACAGGCTGCTCAGCTAAAATGATCGCAAATGCTTTAAAATGGCAACCAAAACCTGAAAGACGTGGAAGAAAGCAAAAAACTACCATTCGAATGGATAGAAGAATAGCCAAAATGGCAAGGACTCAGCCAACAATCAGCTCCAGGAAGATCAAAGAAGGTGTAAAGTTACCTGTGAGTACTGTTACAATTAGAAGACGCCTATGTGAAGCCAAGCTATCTGCAAGAAGCCCCCGCAAAATCCCACTGTTGAAAAAAAGACGTGCTGAAGAAGTTACAATTTTCCAAAGAGCACATTGACTGGCCTAAAGAGAAATGGCGCAACATTTTGTGGACTGATGAAAGTAAGATTGTTCTTTTTGGGTCTAGTGGTCGGAGACAGTTTGTCAGACGACCCCCAAACACTGAATTCAAGCCACAGTACACTGTGAAGACAGTGAAGCATGGTGGCGCAAGCATCATGATATGGGGATGTTTCTCATACTACGGTGTTGGGCCTATTTATCGCATACCAGGGATCATGGATCAGTTTGAATACATCAGAATACTTGAAGAGGTCATGCTGCCTTATCCTGAAGAGGAAATGCCCTTGAAATGGGTGTTCAAACAAGACAACGACCCCAAACATACCAGTAAACGTGCAACATCTTGGTTCAAGACCAACAAGATTGACGTTATGGAGTGGCCAGCCCAATCCCCGGATCTTAATCCAATAGAAAACTTGTGGGGTGACATCAAAAATGCAGTTTCTGAGGCAAAACCAAGAAATAGAGAAGAACTGTGGAATGTAGTCCAATCATCCTGGGCTGGAATACCTGTTCACAGGTGCCAGAAGTTGGTTGACTCCATGCAACACAGATGTACAGCAGTTCTCAGAAACAGTGCTTATACAACTAAATATTCATTAAGTGATTCAAAGGAAAGCAAAATCTTCAAACATTTTTCAGTTTATATAGTGAATGTTTGAGTTTGTAAAGAAGAATACAAACACAGCTATTTTTTTTTTTTTGAACAGTCTAATATTCACTTTTCTTCAATTTTTTTTTTTTTAGAGGAACAACACAAATTTGATATATTTTTCTTCATGTTTTAATTTGAAATAGAATGTGTAGTGTTCCCAATGCATTTTGTGTGTATGGAAATAAAAGCTATTAGAAGGATTTTGAGCTTTATTCACTTTTTTCAACACACTGCTATTATTTTGAACACAACTGTATGTGTGACTTAAACAATGCTGCAAACTTATCGGCTCATGCAGGCTGCCTGTATCTATAAACATGGTTGGTTGGGTCAGTGGAGTAAAGGGGACAAGTAGAGCTGATGCACCCTGACTGCACCGCTTATCACAGGGGTTGTACACATGACTTGTCGATCTGGATCTGTCTACTACCATCCCATGTCTATAGGTGGCAAGAAAATGGAAAATTGCTTCATATACTTCCATATTTTCCTTTCCTGGTGCCAATCTGTGGCAGCATACATGTTGTAGTATGCTACCATGCTGGCACCAGGAAAACAGAAAATTGTGTACAGAATATGAAGTGTAGTTGATGGCCGGGATCTTAAGGGCACCATGGCAAAAACAAACAACTCTTGCAAAGTTTACCAAAACTTTCATTCCAAAGATAAAACCCATTTACACATACCTCACATATTAGTTTCAACAGTACCATAAAACCAGACAAAATGCATAGAGCAACCAATTATTCTTAGGTACCCACAAATGGCCACTGCATCTTATACAGATTGTATCATGCTCACGTTTCCATCGTGTTTCAAGACTTGCTCTTCAGGGGAATCCAATGGACTTTTATGATGAAAAAATGTAAAGACTGAACAAATATGCAACTGAACTGGAAAAAAAAAGATTTTTAATAAACCGTATAGCGCTATGGGAGCTATTGCTCTCTGGTTCCTTTTTTGATAAGCTATATTGCAAAAAGTATTGGGCCGCCTTCCAAATCATTGAATTCAGGTGTTCCAATAACCTCCGTGGCCACAGGTGTATAAAATCAAGCACCTAGGCATGCAGACTGCTTCTACAAACATTTGTGAAAGAATGGGTCGCTCTCAGGAGCTCAGTGAATTCAAGTGTGGTGCCATGATAGGTTGCCACCTGTGCAATAAATCCATCCGTGAAATTTTCTTGCTTCTAAATATTCCACGGTCAACTGTTAGTGGTATTATAACAAATTGGAAGCAACTGGGAACAACAGCAACTCAGCCACAAAGTGATAGGCCATGTAAAATAACAGAGCGGGGTCAGCGCATGCAGGAGCACACAGTGTGTAGAATTTGCCAACTGTCTGCAGAGTCAATAGCTAAAGACCTCTAAACTTCATGTGGCCTTCAGATCAGCACAACAACCGTGCGTAGAGAGCTTCATAGAATGGGTTTCCATGGCTGAGCAGCTGCATCCAAGCCTTACCTCACCAAGTGCAATGCAAAGCGTTGGATGCAGTGGTGTAACGCACGCTGCCACTGGACTTTAGAGCAGTGGAGACGTGTTCTCTGGAGTGACGAATCACGCTTCTCTGTCTGGCAATCCGATGGACATGTCTGGGTTTGGTGGTTGCTAGGAGAACTATACTTGCCTGACTGCATTGTGCCAATTGTGAAGTTTGGTGGAGGTGGGATTATAGTGTTGGGTTGTTTTTCAGGGGTTGGGCTTGGCTCCTTCGTTCCAGTGAAGGGAACTCTTAAGGCGTCAGCATACCAAGACATTTTGGACAATTTCATGCTCCTAACTTTGTGGGAACAATTTGGGGGTGGCCCCTTCCTGTTCCAACATGACTGAGCACCAGTGCACAAAGAAAGGTCCATGAAGACATGGATTAGCGAGTTTGGGGTGGAGGAATTTGACTGGCCTGCACCCCCATAGAACACCTTTGGGATGAATTAGAACGGAGACTGCGAGCCAGGCCTTCTCGTCCAACATCAGTGCCTGACCTCACAAATGTGCTTCTGGAAGAATGGTCAAACATTCCCATAGACACACTCCTAAACCTTGTGAACAGCCTTCCCAGAAGAGTTGAAGCTGTTATACTGCAAATGGTGGGCCAACTCAATATTGAACCCTACAGACTAAGATTGGGATACCATTAAAGTACATGTGCGTGTAAAGGCAGGCCAACCAATACTTTTGTCAATATAGTGTATTTTTCTGGTAGTATTGAGGAGTAAAGAGTGGGCAAAGATTCAACACTGGCGGAGCACGTAGACTTTGGAGGTGGTTAAATAAAGCGATAGCAACCCACTTTTTAAAAGGGGTCCTGGAGTTTCAGTGAATGAGGTTGTACAGTAGAAGAAGGGGAGCACAAGTATCACCACATTTGCGAAGAATTTGCAACACGGCACCTTATGATTGGAGCACTTAATATAAAGGACTGCACTGCTTTAAGGGCTGCACTATTTCAAGCACTTTGCATGAGGACTGCGCGATTGAAAGTATTTGATGAAAATCATGGATCGTGTATAGGATTGCACAATTTGTTTACATAGTATATTAAAAGAGAAGTATAGGATTTAATTTTTCTTTCCCCAATTGTACTTCCCTAGGAGGATGCTGCATCTGTCCTCCACTGCCTCTAAGTATAAGAATGTAGCAATCGCATGTTCGCTAAGTTCTCACAGCCGCTCTGAGCAGAGAGTGGTGATTGTCGATCACCGCTGTCTGCTCTGTGCCCCCCCCCCCCCCTTGCGTGGACCCCGACTTTAAGGCTAGGTTCACATATGTGCGGGTGGTGCCACTGCGGATCAGCACAAAAATCCATACAGCCGCACCACCCGCACAGAAGAATGCGGACCCGCGGGCGGGTGCCATTAATTCTAATGGCACGCCGCCCGCACTGGAAATCGCAACCGTACTGGGAACCGAGGTTCCTGTGCGGGCTGTGTTTTCAGAAGAAGTTCAGGGACTTCTTCCCTGCATGTCCCGGGGCACAGAAGTCCATTCAGATGAATGGGCTCTTGTGCCCGCGCAAAACGTGGACCGCAGAAACGTGGATTTGTGAACCAGGGGTTAAGGGCTTCAGCACACTGTCAGCTGAAAATGGATCACAGGTAATTCAATCAATCACATTGGTAATTTTTTAATTAAAGCACAAGGGGAATAATTTGAACATGCACATATGTAAGGAGTAATTTGGCAACTTTGGTGAATAGAGGGAGGTGTATTGTAGCACTACACCAAAAGATTGGATACTGGTTTACATTTATATCAATGTTTTAGGGCAATAAAAGACAGTGTAATAGCAGCTGCTCATTCTTCATCAGCACAGTATGTAGCATTGGATCTGCACACATGTAAGCCCATATCCTGACAAATCTAGCTACTTACAAAGTAGGATGATAAGTAAATGACACACAAGATATGCAAGGAAATGGCCTGTGATCATAACTTTATTTATGGTTTCTAAATTATGATCACAGGCAATTTACTTGCATATCTTTTGTGTCATTTGCTTATCATCCTACTTTGTAACCAGATAGATTTATCCCATCAGGATATTAACGCAAAGTATCGGTATCGGCGAGAACTTGACCGATAGTATCGTTAGTACAAAAAAAAAGTGGTATTGGTTCATCCCTAGCAGAAAGCGACCAATTATTGTTAAGGAAACCAAATAATGTGCAAGTGCTTATTTTGCAGATTGTATCATATCCGACCAGGGGTGGACTGACCATTCAAGCACTCGGGCACTGACCGAGGGCCCGGGGTCAGTAGGGGGCCCCATGAAATGCCCCTAGTACCTTTTTTTTTTTTTTTTTGTTTTTTTTTTTTTTTTTTTTGTTTAATAGGCTTTTTTGAGTGTGGGCAAGGACACAGGGGCCCCATGATCCCCTATTGCCCGGAGGCCCCATGAGTTGTCAGTCCGCCCCTGTGTCTGACCCGTTTCCAGACTTGCTCTTCTTTGGGGCAAACCAATAGACCTTTATGATGAAAATGTAAAAACTAGACAAATATGCAACCTACAGCACATATGTCCATGCTGAGTCTCAATGGTAAGAGAGAGATTTGAAATCCCTACCGCTCTCTTCCTCTCCTTGCAGGGATGACTGTTTTGGCTAGACGGCATCTGATTGCTCAGCACTGTCCATGTGACAATCCTGCTGACCAATCAAAAGTCCTCTAGTCATCCCTGCAAGGAGCGGAAAGAAACCGGTGGGGATTTGAAATCCCCCGCCGCTTTCTCTCCTCCTTACCACTGAGACTCAACATGAGATGCCTGCAGGGAGGTTCCTGTGTGAACTCGGGCTATGACAAGCCTAGGTTCACACTGGAGCAGTGGGGAAACCGCATGTGATTTGGACAGGAATCGCATTCCTGTTCAAATTGCATGCTAATCTTTGCAGTGCAATTTGTGTCCATTAGCGTAAATCGCACCGCAAAGTATCGGTAAAGGTGTCGGGAGTATTTTCACAAGTACTCATGAAAATACCTGCTATTGGTGCATCCCTACTTTATGCATCTTGTATGGGTTTATGGAACTCTTGATAGTATCTAATATGTGATGTGTAACATTTTTAGGCCTGTGTAAATGTGTTTTATATCTTTTTGAAATAATACAGTTTTTTTTTTGTTTAAACCTTTTGTAAGAGTTGTGTTTGACATGGTGCTCTTCCTCCCCTTCTCCTTCTCCTTCCTCCCCTTCTCCTTCCTCCCCTTCTCCTTCCTCCCCTTCTCCTTCCTCCCCTTCTCCTTCCTCTCCTTCTCCTTCCTCCCCCTTTTTTTTTTTTTTTTTTTTTTTTTTTTTTTTTTTTCTGTATACAAATTGTTTTTGAGATGGGCACAGGCATAGTCTAACATCATGCCATTCTGATTTTTAGTAAATGGTATCCAATACTTACTGCAATCTTTCTTTCCTGGTGCCAGTCCATGGCAGCACACTACCATATACAGTATATGCTGCCATTTTGGCACCAGGAAACTTATTTTCAAGGTGCAATTGTTAGCCAATGCAGGTCATAGCCTAAAGCCACAACATTTCAAGGGGATGTAGACTTCTTTTATTACTACTCTGTCCTTTTGTGATAACAATATTAGAAAATAAAGCAGTATTAAACCCAAAACCAAAAATATAATATATTGTAGTTTTACAAGTCATTAAATGTGGTGGCTGCAGTAGTTTTTTTTTCCTTTGGGTATTTTTTCCCTCTTTTTACCTGGTGATCTGGCCAATAACACACATCCTGTTATAGAATGCCCCCACTCTGGATGAATGAGCACAAGGGGCATCTTTTGGAAAGCAGCATGGTTATTCTGGTGGGGAGGGGAGTGTTTAGATGTATTAGCCAATTGTAGATACACTAACAAATTGAAGCCAAACTCCAGCTCACACTTTATAATCAGTTGTAGCAACAGGTTTTTTTTTTTTGTTTTTTTTGTTTTTTTTTCTGTTTTGGGATAAAGGTTTTTCCTCTACTGGACAAATTGGATCATCCATGCTTTGCTGAGATTTGTTTGCCTTCCTCTGGATCAACTGTGGGGATAGGATTGTATGATGTTGTTGTTATTGCTTTCCTTTTATTGGTTGAACTAGATGGACATAATTACAGCCTAACTATGTAATTATGTGACTGTAACATAAACAAATGAAAGGTGGCCATTGTAAGCTCCCTTGTCAGTTGGAAAAATAGGTTGTCTCAACCCTACATCTGCAATAGAGCTTGTTCTATTGAAAAAAAAAAGCAGACTTACTGGCTGGAACACCAGGTGAAAATAAAAGCGAGAGAGCCTGTAAAAAAGCAAATGAATGCGGCAATACAGCTAGGAATTGGTAAGCTACAATATAATAAATGTTTTGCTTTTAGGTTATATACCTCCCCTTCTTCCTTCTTCTTTTTTTTTTTTTTTTTTTTTTTTTTTTCTGTAAGCTTTTTGCCTTGTATCAAATATACTTATTTGTATTGTTAAAGGACCTCTGTACTTTCAACTGGCTTCCACTTCTGCATTCTTTTTCCTTTTGACACATCTCAACAGCTGCAGGCTTAAATATACAGTTGCAGCATAGCAAAGCTGTAGCTGGCCAATGATGTCACCCAATGCTAGAATCAAAAAAATAGTGTCTGAGCTGAGACCGTTTCCTGGAGGTCCTTGTTGGATTGTCAATGTGCAGTCTGCTACTTGGGTTGCCACTTGGCCTCTTTTCGAGGTTTGTTTTTCTGCAGCCAGCTTTAGCCACCTATCTGTGTGACTGCTCTGCCTGAACACCTCCTGCTGTGACCTCTATTTATGTCACTTTTTTGCAGGCCATAGACGGGTTGTTTATCTTCCGAATTTTCGTCCGAACCAAAAATCGGCCAATATTCAAGCCATTAGTGGGGCAATGCCATCGGCCGTTTTTTGCGGATCTTCTCATTTCTTTCTATCGGTCATGCTGGAAAATCCACGAAAAACGGCCATTTTTCGTGAGCATTGGTGGCAGCATCCATGACAGCAACGACCAATTTTTCATTTATCGGCCGACAATTCGGCCGATAAATGGCCCGTCTATGGCCTGCATTTGTCAGTATATTTGTTACTTTGCTTCATTTGTCTGTCACCTTGGTGAGAGAAAACCAATGGCCATGAGCTGGAAAAGTCACACAGGGAAGCCTAAACCTTGTTAATTGACTTCTTGGTGAAGGCTGCTTTGTGGAATGGCCAACTAAGGCCCACATCAAATCTTGAGAGCATTGATGAGCAGCAAAATTCATACGTTACTGTCCTTTATATCCATTTAGGAAAATATTACCGGCACGATGGAAAATCTGACCTTTTTGTATAATAACCTTGTCAATAGAAACTTGCTTGCTTTGTGCCCTGCAGGTCTTTCTCTGGCCTGTACAATGTGCCTCAACCTGCCGGCCTTCCCAGTGTCTCTGTAGACCGAATTCCTTCCACTCTTTAGCATCTGAGATCCTTACCATTCCACCATGCTTTGTCACTCACCATCTTATCAGGGTGGGATTAATAAATGCCTGCTTAGAATTGAATAAAAACTTTGCACATCTTTTAAGACTCCATTGTTTTACCTGTCAATCAAATGATTAACCCGGCAGTTCCAGTGATTTTCTGGATTCATGCCAGGTTTTGAATATTTGTCCCAGTGAATTATCCAGTATATCAACCTTGATTAGGTGCACAGTGACACTACCTTTTTTTATTTTTTATGCCATAACCAATTTTACTTTTGAAGATTAACTTCAGGAAAAGTGAAAATGTTACCTTGCAGTGGGGCTTCACCCGCAATGCATGGGTTAAAAGCATGTTTCTATCTAGGGAACTTGGAAAGGCACTTTAACTTACCTGGTCCTTTACTCTAGAAGGCTCTAATACTCTGCAGAACTTTTCCTGGCAGCCTCTTCTCCTCCATGCTTTGGCAGTCTAAGGTTCACTGATGTCATCAAGACCGATACAGGGCCCCTAGCCTTGTATTTGGTGTGAAGACACTGACCCTAGGTTCACATCTGTGCAGGGTGGTGCCGCTGCAAATCTGCACAAAAATCCGTGCAGCCGCACCACCAGAGAAATGCACGTTTAGGAGATATTTACAGTACCTACAGGTAAGCCTTATTCTAAAAAAACAGACTTTACAACCACTCTTAAATACTACAGAATACTGGCAGCCCCAAAAGTGGGGGTGAATACTCAAAGGTGACTGGGAACAAGCTCTGGATTTATGGCAGGTTAGCCTAGCACTCTATTTTGCAAGGTTTGTGTGATATTATTTATTTTATTTTTTTTCTATAGCAGCCTTTCTCAACCAGGGTGCCTTCAGACTTCTCCAGGGATGCCTTGGCAAAATGCCGAAAAAATTGTATACAAGCCAGCAAGTGGATCAATCCTGCCTTTTTAGTACAGAAAGCCATAGGTTTTCATTGTGCACTTTTATGACCTACCAGCTGCCTGCATCCTAACAACCAATGACATCAGTTGATAAGGTGGACATGGGGTGCATGCCTATCATCCTTGTTTGCTCCTCTCTGTCAGCACTGGAGGCACATTATCAGAGTGAAGGAGAGAAAGAGACACACTGGAATACTAGTCAGTACCAGGGTGAAAAGGTGTATTGGCTTTGGAAGAATAAATCACCTTTAAAGTTTGGTGTACTGGATGTGTGTAGAATAGTTTTTTTTTTTTTAATTTTTTTTTTAGAATGGGGTACCTTGAGATTATCCATCATTTTAAAGGGTTCCTTGATGAAAAAAGATTGGGAAATACTGCTCTATAGGTCAGTGAGGAGCCTATGTTGCATAGAGAGACTTAAGAGGCATTCCAGAGCTTTGACTTGGAATGGTAAGCTTCTTTTTGAATACTATGTGCATAGGTTCTAGGATTTTGGAAAAGCAAGGTCCAGGGTTCTCTTTTCTGTTTTGTGCTTATGTCTCCCTCAAGTAAACTTGGGACTTTTCAGAGCAGGGAGAAGCAACTGGTTTACTTTTTATAAGGGCTCCACCAGTTGTTCATGCATTCCTTTTGCACCCTCACTTGTCTGCTTGGTCATCCGGAATGGAGAGACTGATATGAAGCCTACACAGGGTTGAGTTCCTTCACCGGGTCACGGTGCCAGGTTCCTAAACAGCCAATCGACAAGCAGCAGTGCTGTCACATGGTAAGGCTGGAAGTGAGTCACGTGCACCCTCATACCTGATACCCAGTATATTCCTTCACTGCTATTAGCTGAACAGAGTATCAGGGAAGTTAAGGAATGGTGGTTGCTGGTTGGGCCATCAGTAACGCGAGCCAGTTCTGCAGAGGCAAAGCACAGAGGTACTTTTACGTATTTTGAAGATCTTGCAGGTTTACCTTTTTTATAACATCTTAAACAAATGTGGTTGAAAAAGTGTGATATGTTGAAAACAAAACAAAATTAGTTCTCTAACACAAATTCTGTCTAGAATAGGTGACCCTTTGAAAGCGAACCAGAAATTACAGTAACTATAGATGCACCCTCTTGACAAGTAAAATCTGAACAAATCCCATTGTGTTCAATGAATGCTTCAAATAGCCTGTAATAGAATTAGGATGCTATTTACAAAGTCGATTATTTCACTGTCCTTCCTTACTGTATCAGATGTGTTAAGCGTGGAGATACCCTTGAAGAAATCAATTTGTGTAAAACCATTTTTACTTGCTTATTTGTGACAGATTGGTATATATTTAGCAAGGAAAGTACAGACATCCATGGTAAACTGATCTTACAGGTTCACTGATCAGTCTCTGAGTGCTCCATTGTGCACGCTACGGGGTCTCTTGGGAGGATCCTGATACCGTTATGCACTTTACACCTTTTAATGGGGAGACTGAGTGCTTTGTTGGCCCCAAGTCTCTTCCAGACAGTTTAGGAGGACACGAGGTCTACAGACACTTCCCATCAAATACTCACAATAACTGTGGCCTTTAATTTGAAGCTGTTCCTGTGCCTTTATAAAGATATTATGACTTGGTCAATGAACTTAATTGTAGCACTACCCCCTTAGAAGTTGATGACGTTTGGGTTCCCCTATAGTCCTGCACAGCCAAGCAACACATATTTTCTACATAGACTTGCATCAAGGAGACAGTAACCAGTCCTTGAGTCTGTTTTGACGTTTTATTAACAGATTGAACATAGATGGGATAAGGGGTGTATGGGATGCCCAAGGGAAATGAAAAAAGAGGCAAACCTCCTGGAACTATATACACGTTTTTACAGCAAAAATACTCTTCTTGGATAAATAGCCAGCATCTCCTGTTGTACCACCCCAGACCCTAGATGAATCTTCTCATCCAGCTGTACTGGGTGAATCCCTGGGCAGGGGGTCTAGTGTCTGCTACTGCAGTGTGAAACAGTCCTGGGTAAGAAAGCTAATCCAGTTTCCCACTAGAGTGCCTCTTACCCCTTACTGGCCCCCCTAGGGGGTGCAGGTCTACTCACTCAGTCCTCCCCCCCATGCTGCTGCTGGGTCAGTGGCTGCTACCAGGCCTTCTAGCTAGGCCGCTCTCTCCGTGCTGCATAGGTGGTCCTCCCTCTGGAGGCAGGTGAAGTCCCAGGCTTTCCTCCTTCCAAGGTCCTCTGCCTGTAGGTGAGCCCCTCTGGCTCTTGCTCTCAAGCCTCACTTCTCCATCTTCCACCTGAACTCTCCTGCTGCTGGGCAGGCTCTGCCACTTTTAAGGGCTGTCCTGACCCCATGCCAAGCCTCCTGTTGGGAATTGGCTAGGATCTCTTAAAATTGCAGATCAGCCACTCTTCACCTCTACCCACTGCTTCTAGAACTTTCTCCAAATAACAATGCAGGGGGAAGTTTCAGAGAGCTGATCTACAGAGCCTCTCATCTCTGACCAAGGTTTGACCCCCTGACTATTACACCTGGGTTCAGCCCCTCTAACTGAAGATTAGAACTCCAGCTCCCCCTAGTTACCTAGGAGGGTGCTACATAATATTTTTTATTTTTCCTAAATGCCAATGAATGATATTCTGCAAAAGTGTTGTTAATGTACTCGTGGCATCTTGCGATGTGATCTCTATGCTTGTGTTACTTGGTCTACATCTTCAGATGATTACCAGGAAAATAAATTTCTCCTTTTTAAAAAGAGAAATAAAAAGGTAGGTGTGTTTTTTGTGTATGTATTTGGTGGTGTGTTTTGTGTTTTTTACGTTTAACGCGTTCAGCTTAAAGTACACCTATTAGCAGCAAAAAATGTCGACTTGCCATTAATGCTACTGTCTTGATCTGCACTGTAGCCTCTGCAAAGATCCTATGCAAATACTGAGTTTTCTGAAGGTCTATATTTGCTTACTGCAGCTGCAAGGCTTTGCTGTAGGACACCAGTTTAACCTACCCCTTTTTCTTTTGGTATTCTGGTATTTCAAGAACCTCTGTGTGTGGCACAGGAGAATTATCAAATACACCTGCTGCAGCCTGCTTGATGTCTACCCTATACAGATGGCATGATATAAAAAAGTGTTGGCACTAAGCTGTTCCTTAAAAACACCAATCAGATTAAAAACCGCGTATGAAGCTTGAATAGTGAAGTAAGGAAATCCAACCCCACAGACTTTAAGAAGATGTCAGACCTCACTCGCGAGGGCCTCTGTAATATCTTGTTACAACTTTTGGATTTAGCACATTTTTATTGCTGTTTCCCTGTTGTGTCCAACCTTTTTTTTTTTTTTGTCCCTATGATCCATCTCCAATACACAAAATTGGGCCTCTCCCCATCCCCCAATGAGCACCAGAACTAAAGAATAATGTCTTATGCAGGCCATACATGGGTCGAATTCCCAACTAATTTTCGTTTTGTAATCCGATGGTGCCACCATTGATTTCGAAATTCAACCAGCCAAGCTTTCAGTTTCACTTTGTGTTGCTTCAGAAAATAATTTTCGTGGCCAAGAATTTTCTTTTCTTTCCAGGTCACAGCTCATGCTCATTTCTTTTTTGAATTACATTTCTTTCCCGATTCTTCCATCATTGATTCGAAATTTTGTTTTTCTCAAAAAATTTCCAACGTGCCCGATCACTCAAATTCGATAGTCACACGGAAATCGGCCATTTCTGTGACCCACTAAAAGGTGCAAAAGTTCTTAGAAAAGATTTTCAAAAGAAAGTTCTTTCAGAATTTGATTCATGTATGGCTGGCTTTGGTTGAAGTTTACAATTAATGATTTGCAAAATATATCTGGGGGGGGAAGGTGTTTCTAAATATTTGTGTAACATTCTAGTTTAGCTGTCTTTTTCCTTTATCTGCCGACCTCTTCATGTTTGCTGATGATCTATTATGTTTGGCTCAGGACAGGGGAAATATTTGTTGTAGCCAAGGGAAAATCTCCAAGGGCCACAACTTTCTACATTAACTGACGCCAACAAATTCTATATTTCTTCAGCAGTGAAGCTTTGTGGAAGAGTCTCTTCCTTTCTACCGTCCCTTGACGCATTCCAATACAGGTGGGGAGCAAAACGTTTCAGACCATCTGGCTTTTTAACGAAAGCAGTGACAAGGCAAAACATCCTCTAACAATGATTGTTATTTTAGTTTGGTTGATTTCTGGTGGCTAAGGATTATTGTAGTGTGTGTTTTCCCCCAATGTTCTATACATGTTGGAAGCTGACTAGAGACCATAGAAGGCAGATCTGTGGGAGGCAGGCTGGGGCAATTTGAGGTGAACCTGCTTGAGGTGGGCTGGGGCAATAGGAGGTGGACCTGCTTGAGGCGGGCTGGGGCAATAGGAGGTGGACCTGCTTGAGGCGGGCTGGGGCAATAGGAGGTGGACCTGCTTGAGGCGGGCTGGGGCAATAGGAGGTGGACCTGCTTGAGGCGGGCTGGGGCAATAGGAGGTGGACCTGCTTGAGGCGGGCTGGGGCAATAGGAGGTGGACCTGCTTGAGGCGGGCTGGGGCAATAGGAGGTGGACCTGCTTGAGGCGGGCTGGGGCAATAGGAGGTGGACCTGCTTGAGGCGGGCTGAGGCAATAAGAAGTGAACCTGCTTGAGGCGGGCTGGGGCAATAGTAGGTGAACCTGCTTGAGGCGGGCTTGGGAGGTGAACCTGTTTGAGGCAGGCTGGGGCAATTGGAGGTGGACCTGCTTGAGGCAAGCTAGAGATAATAGGAGGTGGACCTGCTTGAGGCAAGCTAGAGATAATAGGAGGTGGACCTGCTTGAGGCAAGCTAGAGATAATAGGAGGTGGACCTGCTTGAGGCAAGCTAGAGATAATAGGAGGTGGACCTGCTTGAGGCAGGCTAGGGGTAATGGGAAGTGCACCTGCTTGAGGCGGGCTAGGGGTAATAGGAGGTGGATCTGCTTGAGGCGGGCTAGGGGTAATGGGAGGTGGACCTGCTTGAGGCGGGCTAGGGGTAATGGGAGGTGGACCTGCTTGAGGCGGGGTAGGGGTAATGGGAGGTGGACCTGCTTGAGGCGGGGTAGGGGTAATGGGAGGTGGACCTGCTTGAGGTGGGCTAGGGGTAATGGGAGGTGGACCTATTCGAGGCGGGCTAGGAGCAGTAGGAGGTGAACCTCCTTGAGGCGGGCTAAGGGCAGTAGGCGGTGGACCCGCTCAAGGCGGGCTAGGGGCAGTAGGGAGAAATGCTAGAGGCCAGAGGTGGAGAAGACAGACTGAAGTCTACCCTCCTTAATGCTGTTAGCTTGTGTATAGAAACTGGACTATTAAGGCAGCCATGGGTTTGCTGGTCATGTGATGTCAACAATTCTCTCTCTACTCAGAAGTGCACTTATATTAAACTGTTGCCTGTGATCTGATCAGACTACAGTTTGTCAGTTGTTTAAATATGTCATGTACAGAATATACATTTCACAGAGGATGGAAAGCATGTCTGGATCAGACTGTGGCAAAGGGATATACAGTTTATAACCATGTGAAACCATTAGAAAGTTAGGTGTTTAATTAAACATTCTTTGATTAGCTACAGAAAGCAAATAAAAATAATTGGGTGGTACTATTTTCCAGCCAGCACTGGTATGGCACAATTCTTTGGTCAGACAGGTTGCTGAAATTATCAGTATTTGTATTTTTATGTTCTTTTTATCCTTCTGATTGAGGACTCTGGGATTATAGCTATTTGCCAGTCATTATGTGCTCCTTTTTTCCTTCACATTTGCATCTCTGTATTTGATTTGCACCTAGAAACCGCAGTGTGGTGTGGTAAGCACCACTCCCTTATTTCTAAATGACGGGTGGGCATTATTGACTGTAGAGAGTCTGACATGTGGAACTGAGGAATCCTGGTCTGTAGGTCAGAAGCTTTTGACCAGGTTCTCCCAGTAAATGAGGTCACCTCCTACTAAAGGAAGCTCCACATGGTCAGAATAGTTTTTGCTGGAGTGTATATTAAGAGAACCTGTTGGGAAATAAATCTTATGCGCTTTTTGCCAATGTATTTTTAAGGTGCAAATTCTGGGGTTCCCAATAGGCATTTTAGGGAGGCGTCCAATAGGTGCTATTTCTGAAATGCTCAGGCTGATCTTGACTTGTTACATTGGAGACTCTGTAGGTTATCAACTACTGGAAGTGAAGCCAGGGTCAAGTTGTCAGTCCACGATCTTTCAAAGGGATGCTGTTTTAAAAAAGCACAGAATCTGTTGCTGATGACTTCACCATTTAAAATACTAAATTCCTTTCTGTCATGCAGACCTAGTGACTTCAGTACTTTAAAGCTGGCCATACACGGGTTGAATTCCGAAAGAATTTTCTTTCGAAAATCTTTTCTAAGAATTTTTGTTCGAATTTTGCACCATTAGTGGGTCACAGAAATGGCTGATTTTTGTGCAACCATCGAATTTGAGTGATCGGGTATGTTGGAATTTTTTTGAAAAACAAACCAATTACTAATCAATGATGTGCGAAATGTAACCGAAAAAGAAACGAGTTGTGATCTGGAAAGAAAAGAAATTCTTGGCCACAATTATTTTCTGTAGCAACATGTGAAATTGAAGGCTTGGTTGGTCGAATTTTTGGCACCATCGATTTACAAAACGAACGAAATTTCCGATTTTTCTAAAGAAAATTCATTCTTAATTCGACCCATGTATGGCCTGCATAAGTCACTGATCCTAATTGTATGTAGAATAAGACCTTTTGACTTGATTCTGACTTTCCTGATATGCTTGTATTTCAGTGTTGACAGGCCCCCTTTAAAAGCCCTTCTCACACATATTGGAATCTTCTGTACAAATGAAGAGTTTTAATAGCGAATTAGAAAACCGGTAAAGTTGTAACATGTTGGATAATATATGCAGGCTTTGTGTGGTCCCCTAAGAGCAGTGGTACATTTGTAGTCTGCCTGGAACCCCCCACCCATCCATTAGACTCCTCTTGTCAGAAATCAGATTCATTATTTAATAGCCCTTTGGTAACCGCTCTATTTTCGGTCTGCAGTAAGCTCCATTGTGTAAGTGGAAATCATTCATTTAATGCATTGCTGAAATTTTTTCTGCCTTTCGTCGCTTTTTTGCACAATAAGATCTTTTAATAAATGGGCTGCATCTGTATCCCTTTTTTGCAGATTTCTTTCCCTGGTGCATTATTTTTGGTTCTCCGTTCTATCACCATAGTGATCTCTGCGAGAGTGAGTTAAAAAAAATTTGCCATTTTGTTATATTTTTGGGACAATTGACCCACAGCTGTTCAAAAGTGCATTAGCTCATCGCAAAAGCCTTCATAAATTAAAGTGTTTACCCAAAGCCCCCCACTACTGCCCATTCCAAGCAATGAGCTTCTCCCTATCTGGCAATCTTGGCACAGAAAAGGTGAAGCTGATTCATTGCTAGGGGCAGCATGAACAGTTCTAGTTTTTAGCAATTTTAAAAGGCCACTCTACCGAAAAATTATATTCTATTTTGATGTGGTTTATGAAGGTTAGTACAGGCTGAGAGCACTTTCCAATCTGTCAACCTTGGTTGGGCTGACTAGTAAATGGTAAAAAAAAAAAGTGCATATATAATGTACCTAGGAAGTGTCAATGCCCATTCAAATGCCTGATGCAAGGGTCAAGCTGGTAAAGAGCATCTGTCTGGATGGAAATATGTCCGCTACCACAAACGACTTACAGGAGAGCCATTTGGTAGACCAAGCCTAGCCTGAGGACCTTGTTCACTAAATTGTACTAGAACAGTTTTACTTCAAATGTTCACTATAAACATCCAATCACAATGAATTCAGGTTTCCTTCACTTCACCCTGTGTCACACTTTCTAGTAAAACCAGACTGAAGTGTGAATGTAGAGGTTTTTTTGGACACTCCCAAGCAGAACAGCATTCTACTGTCCCATTCATAATAGTCTGGTCTGCACCTCAAGTGTTAACTTCCTATGTGTTTGGTCAGCCCAATCACTTAAATGGACTGCTCAATGCACCACAACAGACCAAAAATTATGCATGCAGCAATTTCCGCCATGCATTGCACCACTTGTCAGTACTTTTTTGATTGTGTTGCGATGTGATGCAAAATGTGTCTGTCAGCAAGGTGTGCAATGTGCTATTAAGAATGAATGCCACCCCATTATTTCAACATGTGAATGGTGGACAATTGAAATGTCTGTCTCCTCCATTTTATAGATCCTTTTTCATTCATAGACGCTATCGTACAGGTTTTATGGATGGAGAAGATGGGCGGAAAGGATGGGCAGAGTTGGGGACTCTTGATGAGTACCTGTCATAGTTCCGTTGACTCTATTAACCCCCACCGTTCTGGAAGATGGTGGGGGTAGGGTGTTGATGAGGAGTGAAAAAGGAGGATTTCAGCTAATAGAGGAGTTGATAGCACAAAGGACACATACTATTAACTGAAGTAATGTCCCCTGTGCTAATTTGGTGGAGAAGGGGCCTCATAGACTGGTGGCCAATGAGCTGCACCCTTTCTTTGTTGGTCAGCGAGCTGCACCCTTTCTTTGTTGGTCAGCGAGCTGCACCCTTTCTTTGTAGGTCAGCGAGCTGCACCCTTACTTTGTTGGCCAGGGAGATGCACCCTTACTTTGTTGGCCAGGGAGA
This sequence comes from Staurois parvus, assembly GCF_062004578.1. Taxonomy (NCBI): domain Eukaryota; kingdom Metazoa; phylum Chordata; class Amphibia; order Anura; family Ranidae; genus Staurois; species Staurois parvus. The sequence continues at coordinate 12,162,298 of NW_028317950.1, read as the reverse complement.
TGCACCCTTACTTTGTTGGCCAGGGAGATGCACCCTTACTTTGTTGGCCAGGGAGATGCGCCCTTAGATTGTGGTAACTGAGAGAGTTGGTGTGAGAAGGGCCCCATTAAACCGGTGGTCAGTGGGGAAAAATGATTCTTGCAGTGGTGGTCAGTGGAAAGACTGATCCCATTATGGATAGCTGAAAAGATTATTGGAGTTGGTAGTTACTTTTTAGATTATTCTTCCTTCCCCTTTTTTTTTTTTTTTTTTTTTTTTTTTTAATTCTTAAATTTTTATTATCTCAGATTTTTTTTTTTTTTCTGTGTTATTTGTCCTTCTTGCTAATTGCTTGTTTATACTATTTCTGCCAGTATCATGATGACTTGGTTCACTCCCACACATGCATGTTATTACAGGCAGGGAGACTATTTGCTAATTGGAATATTTGTTCAGTGTAGTGTAGAGTCAGTCAAGAAGTTGTAGTAGTCTAGCAGTTCCAGATCTGTGTCCTCCGCTCCTTCCCTGGAAGCTCCAGTATGCATATCTTCTTAGATTCTCAGGCAGCTTTGAGAAGCTCTTCAGAATAGGTTGTTTTTGCTTGTTTGTGTGTGTTGTGGTGTTTTTTTTTGTTTTTTTATATAAGTATTGCATCCACTATCCACTATCTTTTCAGTCCAGCATGTTGTGTCACAAACTGACATTGCGAGAAAGTCCTGTGAAGAAAAGTATACTGTCAGATACACTGGGATCTGCGCATAGGTACTGTGCCTCCTAGCGCACACCAGCAGCCCTGCAATCAGCGCAGCTCACAGGTGTGAATGTCCTCTTAATGTATGGAAGGCAGACTCAGCCAGGCAACTAGCATTTTCAGAAAGAGACAAACTATTACAACTCCTTTTTGGTTCTCACATAACAAGTTACCTTTTAAGATCTGAAAGGGCTGCTGTTTAATAATTAGAAGGATCTGTTTGACCGTAAGAGTTAGTGATTGTAAACCTTTAATATAAATATATATTTTAAATCAAAATAACAAACATGTCCTACTTACCTGCTCTGTGCAATGGCTTTTCACTGAGCAGCCCTGATCCTCTTCTTCTCCGGTCCCCTTTGGGCACTTCTGGCTCCTCCCTTCTTCCAAGTGCCCCCATAACAAGCCATTTGCTATTGGGGCACTCGTGTGGGTTCGCTCCTAAGCCTGTGTGCCCATTGACACACAGGATGCCCACTCCTTTCTAGCTGTCATGATGCTGTAAGACCATCTTTTTTATTTCCACCAACTGACCTCCCAAGCAAAATGATGCAATGAAGGGGGTTTCCGAAAAATCCAGTAACTAGAGAACTGCAGAGTTTGCATATTAGAGGCTAGGTAGGGAAAATTGGTAAAACAAAAATTATTGTAACTGTGCTGGATAATCCTGTTCATTTTCCTCCTACACACAGCCATAGGACGTAATGCAAGGCTGGAGGCTGTAAGAGAAATGTGGCCTGTTACTGACATGCCTACTAAAGTGATGAAGTAAGCTGAACTTACTACCTAATGTAAATAAATAATGCCATTAGAAGGTGGATGTGGTTTGGGAAGTGCTGAAGATTTTCCCCTATTTGTCAATTTTTTTGCCCTACCATTGATTGGTATTGCAAGAAATTGTGTGTAAGTAAAACCTAAAAACCGCAAGAAAATTAAATAATTTTTTTTTTTTAATTCTATCGTGTATATACACTATATTGTCAAACGTATTGTGTAATAGTAGTGCCTATTTGTTAAGTATCCCTCTGGTGGATGAACTTGGAAGCAATGTGTATTCCATCAATTCCAGGCTCAGAGATGTCATTCCCAGGCTACTGCAGTTAATTTGAGCATCACCTGTGCTTGATTTAGTTGCAAGGGATATACACTATATTGTCAAAAGTATTGGGACACCACTCCAAATCACTGGATTCAGGTGTTCCAATCACCTCCGAGGCCACAGGTGTATAAAATCAAGCACCTAGGCATGCAGACTGCTTCTACAAACATTTGTGAAAGAATGGGTCGCTCTCATGAGCTCAGTGAATTCAAGCGTGGTACCGTGATAGGTTGCCATCTGTGCAATAAGTCCATCCATGACATTTCCTTGCTACTAAATATTCCACAGTCAACTGTTAGCGGTATTATAACAAAGTGGGAACAGCGGCAACTCAGCCACAAAGTGGTAGGCCACGTAAAATGACAGAGCGGGGTCAGCGCATGCTGAAGCACACAGTGTGCAGAAGTTGCCAACTGTCTGTAGAGGCAATGGCTAAAGACCTTCAAACTTCATGTGGCCTTCAGATTACCACAACAACCGTGCTTAGAGAGCTTCATGGAATGGGTTTCCATGGCTGAGCATCTGCATTCAATCCTTACATCACCAAGTGCAATGCAAAGCATCAGATGCAGTGGTGTAAAGCACGCCACCACTGGACTTCTCTGGAATGATAAATCACACTTCTTTGTCTTGGAATCTGATGGACATGTATGAGTTTGGCAGTTTCCAGGAGAACGATACCTGCCTGACTGCATTGTGTAAAGTTTGGTGGAGGGGGGATAAGGGTGTGGGGTTGTTTTTCAGGGGTTGGGCTTGGCCCCTTAGTTCTAGTGAATAGAACTCTTAAGGTGTCCGCATACCAAGACATTTTGGATAATTTGATGCTCCCAACTTTGTGGAAACACACCTGGCCATGGAACAGCTGAGAAGCCAATTGTCCCATTACTTTTGGTCCCTTAATAAGTGGGAGGCACATATGCAAACTGTTGTTATTCCTACACCGTTCACCTGATTTGGATGTAAATACCCTCAAATTAAAGCTGACAGTCTGCAGTTAAAGCACATCTTGTTCGTTTCATTTCAAATCCATTGTGGTGGTGTATAGAGCCAAAAATGTTAGAATTGTGTCGATGTCCCAATATTTATGGACCTGACTGTATGTGTGTATGTATGTATGTATAATATATATATATATTATACCGTGGATATAAAAAGTCTACACACCCCTGTTAAAATGTCACGTTTCTGTGATGTAAAAAACTTAGACAGATAAATCAGTACAGAACTTTTTCCACCTTTTTAATGTGACCTATAAACTGTACAACTCAATTGAAAAACAAACTGAAATGTTTTTTTGTTTTTTTTTTGGGGGGGGGGGGGGGGAGTAAACCCATAAAAAAACTAAAATGTGGTTGCATAAATGTGCACACCCTCTTATAACTGGGGATGTAGCTGTGTTCAGAATTAAGCAATCGCTGTCACGTACCTGATGGGAGGCTGAAATGACAAGGTCGGCCTCACTTGTGTCACTAGCCCTGACCCCACTGGAGGTGGAACAGAGGGTGTCTAGGGACCAGGGGGACAAGAGCGCCAGCAGATGTGGTTTGCAGCTCTTGCGGTTGGTTACCTTTGGAAGACTGATGAACCTCCGATTCAGGCACAGTAGTAATATGCAGAGCTGGTATGGTAGATCGCCAGGTGTGCACCAGAGCAGGGCAGGAAGCAGGGATGGGAGACAGGGAGCAATGTCAAAGGAATAGCCGGGGTCATCAATGGGCGGACAGCGAGGTACCAAATCAGAAGCAAGCCAAAGTCAGGAGCAGAGCTGAGGTCAGGAACCAGTATCAAGCAGGAGAGTAATCATCAGAGTCAGGTCAGGAACAAGCTGGGTGAGCAACGAGGGAATCACACAGGAACAAGCAGGAAACGGGGAACAGCTGAAGACCAGTCAGCACTCAGCACAGGCAGAGGCACCTTTTAAATAGTCCGTCTGGCACCAATCTTCGCCGTGCGTGTGCATGATCGCACATTTCTGTGCGCATGCGCACGTCTTTTCGCCAGCCGTTTCACGGGAATTCCCTGACAATCACATTCAAAATAATGTTAAATAGGAGTCGGTACATGCCGTCATTTAAAGTGCCTCTTATTAACCCCAGCTGTTCTAGTAGGTCTTTCCTGACATTTTCTTGGTCGCATCCTGCAGCAAAAGCCATGATCCGCAGAGAGCTTCCAAAGCATCAGAGGGATTACATTGTTAAAAGGTATTAGTCAAGAGAAGGGAACAAAAGAATTTTCAAAGGCATTCGATATTACATGGAATACAGTCAAGACAGCCATCATCAAGTGGAAAAAATATGGCCCAACAGTAACATTACCAAGAACTGGACGTCCCTCCAAAATTGATGGACGAGAAGAAAACTGGTCTGGGAGGCTGCCAGGAGGCCTACAGCAACATTAAAAGAGCTGCAGGAGTATCTGGCAAGTACTGGCTGTCTGGTACATGTGACAACAATCTCCCGTATTCTTCATATGTCTGGGCTACGGGGTAGAGTGGGAAGATGGAAGCCTTTTCTTACAAAGAAAAACATTCAAGCCTGGCTAAAGTTTGCAAAAACACATCTGAAGTCTCCCAAATGCATGTGGGAAAATGTGTTATGGTCTGATGAAACCAAGGTTGAACTTTTTGGCCATAATTCCAAAAGATATGTTTGGCAAAAAAACAACACTACACATCACCAAAAGGACACCATACCCACAGTGAAGCATGGTGGTGGCAGTATCTTGCTTTTGGGGTTGTTTTTCTTCAGCTGGAACTGGGGTCTTAGTCAAGGTAGAGGGAATTATGAACAGTTCCGAATACCAGTCAATATTGGCACAAAATCTTCAAGCTTATGCTAGAAAGCTGAACATAAAGAGGAATTTCATCGTTCTGCATGACAACAACCCAAAGTATACATCCAAATCAACAAAGGAATGGCTACACCAGAAGAAGATTCAAGTTTTGGAATGGCCCAGCCAGAGCCCAGACCTGAATCCAATCAAAAATCTGTGGGGTGATCTGAAGAGGGCTGTAGACAGGAGATGCCCTCACAATCTGACAGATCTGGAGCTTTTGCAAGGAAGAGTGGGCAAATATTGTCAAGTCAAGATGTGCCATGCTGATAGACTCATACCCAAAAAGACTGAGTGCTGGAATCAAATCAAAAGGTGCTTCAACAAAGTATTCGTTTAAGGGTGTGCACACTTATGCAACATTATTATTTATTATTTTTAGTTTTTTATTTTTATTTCCCTCCAGATAAACTACTTCAGTTTGTTGTTCAACCGAGTTGTACAGTTTTTGGGTTACATTAAAGGTGGAAAAAGTTCAGAAATTATTAATCTTCGTCTCATTTTTCTACATCACAGAAACCTGACAATATAATATATTATACACACAGTGTAGAAAAGTATTCATACCCCTTGAAATTTTCCACGTTGTGTCATGTTACAACCAAAAACAAATGTATTTTATGTGATGGATCAACACAAAGTTGCACATAATTGTGAAGTGGAAGGAAAATGATAAATGGGTTTCAAAATTTTTTACAAATCTGTGAAAAGTGTGGTGAGCATTTGTATTCAGCCCCCATCCCCCACAAATCTAGAGTAAAATTTTTGCCCATTCTTCTTTGCAAAATGGCTTGCACTCTGTCAGATTGGATGGAGAGCATCTGTGAACAGCCATTTTCAAGTCTTGCTGCAGATTCTCCATTGGATTTAGATCTGGACTTTCACTGGGCCATTCTAACACATGAATACGCTTTGAACTAAACCATTCCATTGTAGCTCTGGCTGTATGTTTAGGGTCGTTGTCCTGCTGGAAGGTGAACCTCCGCCCCAATCTCAAGTCTTGCAGACTATAACAGGTTTCTTCTAAGATTGCCCTGTATTTGGCTTCATCCATCTTCCCATCAACTCTGACCAGCTTCCCTGTCCCTGCTGAAGAAAAGCATCCTCACATCATGATGCTGCCACCACCATGTTTCACGGTAAGGATGGTGTGTTCAGGGTGATGTGCAGTGTTTGTTTGTTTTCCGCCACACACAGCGTTTTGTTTTTAAGCCAAAAAGTTCCATTTTGGTCTCATCTGACCAGAGCACCTTCTTCCACATGTTTGTTGTGTCCCCCACATGGCTTCTCGCAAACTGCAAATGGGACTTCTTATGGCTTTTTTTCAACAATGGCTTTCTTCTTGCCACTTTTCCATAAAGGCCAGACTTGTGGAGTGCACGACTAATAGTTGTCCTGAGGATAGATTCTCCCACCTGAGTTGTGGATCTCTGCAGCTCCTCCAGAGTTACCATGGGCCTCCTGGCTGCTTCTCTGATTTAATGCTCTCCTTGACCGGCCTATCAGTTTAGGTGGACGGCCATGTCTTAGTAGGTTTGCAGTTGTTCCATACTCCTTCCATTTCTGGATGATGGATTGAACAGTACTCTGTGAGATGTTCAAAGCTTGGGATATTTTTTTATAACCTAACCCTGCTTTAAACTTCTCCGCAATGTGATCCCTGACCTGTCTGGTGTGTTCCTTGGCCTTCATGATGCTGTTTGTTTACTAATGTTCTCTAAGAAACCTCTGAGGGCTTCACAGGACAGCTGTATTTATACTGAGATTAAATTATACACAGGTGGACTCTATTTACTAATTAGGAGACTTATGAAGGCAATTGGTTCCACTAGATTTTAGTTGGGGCTATCAAAGTAAAGGGGGCAGAATACAAATGCACGCACACTTTTCAGATATTTATTTGTAAACAATTTTTGAAAACCATTCATCATTTTCCTTCCACTTCACAATTATGTGCCACTTTGTGTTGGTCTATCACATAAAATCCCAATAGAATACAATTAGGTTTTTGGTTGTAATATGATAAAATGGGGAAAATTTCAAGGGGTATGAATACTTTTTCAAGGCACTGTATATTGTCAACAAAACTATTTCTTATCATTGGAAGAATGTGTGAGTGAAATGTAGTATCATCATTGACTTGGCAGACTTTATTAGAAACATTTATCTAACAGAACAGCTGTCTGTGACCCAAAACAAATCTAAGAGTGAAAATTACAAAAAATGGGGGAAAAAATAACCCTGAAGCAACTAAACAGGTTTAATTACAGTGGTTGCAAATATTATATATATCTCCAGTGAAATGACTGGCCTCAGGTGATACAGATATTAAACTAATCCTTCTACATAAGTTGTACCTGTTTATCTGCACCCATCTCTTTTCTGCAGCCATCTCTTCTCTGCAGCCTTTCAAAGTACAGAACTTACACAGCATTCCTGAGCTTTCTAAGGCAAGGGCAGAATTTGATGTCACACACTGCACAGCTCAGAGGAGAGAGTGGAGTGTAATCTGAGACCTGAGTGCAGGGAATGGACACACCTTTCTCTACACAGGCTCATAGGGGACCATGCACAGCTGAGGTTGCTTTCTCCCCCCCCCCCCCCATATCCTCCTCCATCTTTTGGAGTCAGCACAACTTGTCAGAAATGACTCATGCAGATAGCAGAGGAGCGAAACTGAAGATGCTAGTATATACATGTAACACCCTCCTAGTTGGCTAGGGGTACCTAGACTCCAATTGTTAGCTAAGGCTGAGTAGCAGCCTGGGTGTGATAACTAGCAGGGTCAGAGCTAACAAGCTCTGCAGACCAGCCCTCTGGCATTTCCCCCTGCTTTAGAACTTTGGAGAAAGCTCTAGAAGCAGTGGGCGGATGTTAGGAGTGGCTGGTCTGTACTCTTAAAAGATCCTGGCCAATCCCTAACAGGTGGCTAGGCAAGGGGCCAGGACAACCTTTAAGAGTAACTGAGCCTACTCAGTCGGGGAGAGTGGTTGGAGAGTTCAGGTGGAAGATGAGCGAGGAAGAGGGTCAGGAGCATGTGAGGGGGCCTAAATGGAGAGCAACTCACCTGCAGGCAGAGGACCTTGAAAGGCTGAAAGCTTGGGACTTCACCCACTTTCTGAGAGAGGACCACCCGTTTGGCAGGGTAGGAGTGGCCCAGATAGAAGGCCTGGTAGCAGCCACCGACCAAGTGAGTAGACTTGCACCCCCTGGGCCACATAGGGGAAGGAGCACTCTGGTGGGAAGCTGGATTAGCTGCTACCTGGGACTGTTTCCTTATTTAAAGGGACAGGTACTGGATCCCCTGCCCAGGGATTCACCCAGAGCTGCTGGATTAAGGAGAATCTAGTGTATGGGGTGGTACATCAGGAGAGGCTGGCTAGCTCTCCAGAAGAGGATTTGTGTTGCAAAGATTAGTAAATAGTTCCAGGAAGTTTGTCGTCAGTTCCAGTTCCATTGGGCATCCCATACACCCCTCACCATATCCAAGTAGTTATTTCCTAAGAAAACATCTAAACAAACTCAAGAACTAGTTAATGTCTCCTGGATGCAAGTCTGAATGAAAAGGCGTGCTGCCTGGCTTTGCAGGACTATAGGGGGATCCAAATCTTCAGCAACTCCTGAGGGGGTAGTGATGTGTGTGTGTGTGTGTGTGTGTGTGTGTGTGTGTAAATAAGTTCTTTGTAATAAAATGGAATGGCACAGGGGAAAAAGTATTGAACACATGAAGAAAGGGAGGGGCAAAAAGGCATGGAAAGCCAAGACACCAGCTGAAATCTATGAGTAATTATAGAGCAATTCTGCCCCTTGTCAGTGCAAAATAATATCAGCTAGTTCAGTCTCAACTGATGGCCTATAAAAACATACTGATGGCATTGGTTATAGAAGGATTTCTTCTGAATGTTCTAGTGAGCACTGTTGGGGCCATAATCGGAAGTAGAACATCCTTTCACCATAAACCAACCACGACCTCGCAAGATTTCTGATGGAGGAGTAAAAAGAATTATCAGGATAGTTGTCCAGGAGCCAAGGACCACTTGTGGAGAGCTTCAGAAAGACCTGGAACAAGCAGGTACAGTTGTTTCAAAGAAAAAAAGTAATGCACTCAACCGCCACGGCCTGTATGCACGCTTACCATGCAAGACTCCATTGAAGAAAAAGCATGTTGAAGCTTGTGTAAAGTTTGCTGCACAACATTTAGACAAGCCTGTGAAATACTGGGAGAATATAGTCTGGTCAGATGAGATCAAAATCTGCTGCCATCTACCAGGATGATGAAGATGAAATGAAGCTAAACATTTCAGCAAGACAATTATCCCAAACACAAAGCCAAGGAAACTCAGTTGGTTTCAAAGAGAGAAATAAAGTTGCTAGAACGGCTCAGTCAGTCAATCACCTGACTCGAATCCAATAGAAATTCTATGGAAAGAACTAAAGATCAGAGTTCATGGAAGAGGTCCACGGAACTTTCAAGATTTGAAGACTGTATGGAAGAATGAGCAATGTATGCAACTAGTTTCTCCATGCAGGAGGCATCTTGAAGCTGTCATTACTAACAAAGGACTCTGTACGAAGTATTTGAATACTTTTTTTCCCTGTATCATTCCATTTTATTACACTTAATTTCTGAACTTTGTTGTATGCATATATGGGCGTGTGTGAGTGTGTGTGTATGTATATGTGTGTGTGTGTATATGTATATATATATATATATATATATATATATATATATATATATATATATATATATATATATATACCTTTTTTTATATATTACAAAATACTTTTAAAAATATATATTCTTTAGATTTTTTTTAACATATATTTTTACATATACAGTTGCAAGAAAAAGTATGTGAACCCCTTGGGATTACGTGGAGTTTTGCATGAATTGGGCATAAAATGTGCTCTGAACATCATCTAAGTCACAACAATAGAAGAACACAGTCTGCTGAACATAATACTACACAAACATTAGATGTTGCCATGGTTTAATTGCACATAACATGTAAACATTCACAGTGCAGGGAGGAAAAAGTATGTGAACCTTTGGACTTAATAACTGGTTGACCCTCCTTTGGCAGCAATAACCTCAACCAAACGTTTCCTATAGTTGCAGATCAGACCTGCACAACGATCTGGAGCCATTTTGGACCACTCCTCTTCACAAAACTGTTTCAGTGTAGCAATATTCTTGGGATGTCTGCTGTGAATCGCTCTCTTAAGGTCATTTCACAGCATTTCAATCGGGTTGAGGTCAGGACTCTGACTGGGCCACTCCAGAAGGCGTATTCTGTGTTGTTGCAGCCATTGTTTTGTAGAATTACTTGTATGCTTTGGGACATTGCCCTGTTGCATCACCCATCCTCTGCGGAGCGTCAGTTGGCGGATAGATGGTCGTACGTTTTCCTGCAAAATGTCTTGATAAACTTTGGAATTCATTTTCCCATCAATGACAACAATCCGTCCAGGCCCTGAGGCAGCATAGCAGCCCGAAACCATGATGCTCCCTCCGCCATGTTTTACAGTGGGGATGAGGTTTTGATGTTGGTGTGCTGTGCCTTTTTTTCTCCACACATAATATTGAGTGTTCTTCCCAAACAACTTAATCTTGGTTTCATCTGTCCACAGTATATTTTGCCAGTAGTGCTGTGGAACATACAGGTGCTCTTTTGCAAACTTTAAACGTGCTGCAATATTCTTTTTGGACAGCAATAGCTTCCTCCGTGGTGTCCTCCCATGTACTCCATTCTTGTTTAATGTTTTCCTTATTGTAGATGTGTCAACAAAAATGTTAACATGTGCCAGAGATTTCTGTAGGTCTTTAGCTGACACTCTGGGATTCTTCTTTACTTCATGCAACATTCTGCGCTGTGCTCTTGCAGTCATTTTTACAGGACGACCATGCCTAGGGAGAGTAGCAACAGTGCTAAACTTTCTCCATTTGTAGACAATCTGTCTTACCATGGACACATGAACATCAAGGCTTTTGGAGATACTTTTGTAACCCTTTCCAGCTTCATGCAAGTCAACAATTCTTGATTGTAGGTCTTCTGAGAGCTCTTTTCTGCGAGGCATGGTTCACATCAGACAGTGCTTCTTGAAACCAGTAAACCCAAAACAGGTGTGTGTTTTTTAAGGGCAGGACAGCTGTTAGCAACACATCCAATATCATCATACTGATTGGAGTCAAGGTTGGCTCACTCCTGGCTCCAATTAGCTCTGGGAGGAGTCATTAAGCTAGGGCCTCACATACTTTTTCCTCCCTGCACTGTGAATGTTTACATGTTATGTGCAATTAAACCATGGCAACATCTAATGCTTGTGTAGTATTATGTTCAGCAGACTGTGTTCTTCTATTGTTGTGACTTAGATGACGTTCAGAGCACATTTTATGCCCAATTCATGCAAAACTCCACGTAATCCCAAGGGGTTCACATACTTTTTCTTGCAACTGTATATGTACATGCATTACAAAAATGTAGATTAAATATGTGTGTGTATATATATTAGATAGCGCTATATATATATATAAATATAGTTATTTATTTATTTTTAATACGGGCAAAATTGTAGTATCTCAAATATGTCAATTATATTTGGGAAGAATATTTTTAAAATCTATTTTTCTTCCATGTGGGTTGTACCATGTGATAAGCTGTGACCAATTACAGCTCACACAGTATTTCTCAAGGGTTGCAGGAATGCAGCCAGAGAGCAGGAGAAATTATTGATTTTACAGCCTTTATAGGTGTAAACGCAATCGCAGTGTAAAAAAAAAAAACAGCTAGGGTGACAGTATGTACAAAAAAATTATATATACAAATTTTCAAAAATTTTGTTTTTACATTTTCATATAATTATTTTTCTAGATACTGATTTTTGAGTGTTTTTATTTATTTTTAGCAGAATACATTTTGACCAAGATTTATGAAGAAAGATTTATTTGCAAATTTATTTTTTTTATATATATATATATATATATATATATATATATATATATATATATATATATATATATATATATAATTTTTTTTTTTTTTTTTTTTTTTTTTTTTTTTAAAGTTGCAGTCTTTTCATTTTTATATAGCGTAAAAAAAAAATTCCACTGAATAAATACCACCAAAAGAAAGTTCAATCTGTCTTTTTAACAAATGCTAAAAATTTCATTTGGGTAGTATTGCATGACTACGCAATTGTCATTCAAATTGTAACAGTGATCAAAGCTAAAAATTGGCCTGAATTGGAAGGGGGTGAAAGTGGTTAAATTACAGGGTATGAAAAAAACACCTTTTTATAAATAGGTCTCATATTTAAAATTGGCACTGGTCAAAAGGGATAATTTTTTTGTTTTAAACTTTTAATTTTGGAAAACAATACCAGCAAAATACAGTAAATTCTTGCATAAAGTCTAAAGTCGAACTCCGGCTAAAAATGATTAGCCTAGTAAAACATAAAATAACAAATCCAGCTTTTCCTGCTTCACCTTCAATCCAGAGATTTCCCTCACATTACTTTTCCTATACACTCTGCTTTCTCCTCCTATCAGCATGCGCCTTGTCAGCACATGAATTGATTGCCTCGTTGCATTGCTTCTTCCTCTCACACTCCAGCGCTGCTGTACAGTGACTGATGCCAAGTCAAATGCTAGTACTTACTCTGCTTGCATTTAAAAAATAAATTTTATTACATCTTTGCTCCAGTCATCACTCCCTAATTATTTTCAATGGAGGAGTGAAGGGCAGATATAGTGGGTGAAGCAGACAGTTCTTTCAGACTCAATGATCTCTGATTTATTTATCAACGTCTTCTTTATTCATTTGGTCTATATTTTAATTCTGACTTTTTTCTTTCCAGTATGGCATTGTCCTAGATGCAGGCTCCTCCCACAGCGCTCTCTTCATCTACAAGTGGCCGGCTGATAAAGAGAATGACACCGGTATTGTCAGTCAGCACAGCATGTGTGATGTGAGTGGTAAGTAGAAGTCAGAGACTCAAGACTTGGTAAAGGGGGAGGGGAATTCCATATATTAATACATTAAAAAGAACTAATGAAAAATAAATTTAAGAAGTGTGTGTGTGTGTGTGTGTGTGTGTGTGTGTGTGTGTGTATTACACAATCAAATATTTTTTTTGTTGTTGTGTTTTTTTGTTTTTTTGTTTTTTTTTCAAAATAAAATTGAAATCCATTAAAAGGAATTGGCAAGCATTTTTAACCTATGATAGCAGTGATCTGAAATCTGGTGACCTGTTGTCTACAAATTCATGATGTACATGTCAGAATCATAAAATCACATGAATTTTAAAAAAAAAAGTTTCTTATCCTTGCCCTGAATATTATTCTTCTTTGGTTTCCTGCATTTCACTTCTAAATTAGAAAAATATGACATAATCTTTGGCTGTAATAGGCGGCATTATGGATGTTTTGACATCATTAAAGGCTGCAGGCAGTTTGTTTTTTTATTGGTGAGATTAGAGGGACTGTCAGGCTACAGCTGCCCATACACTAGTACAGGGGTATTGAATGAAAATCGATTTGAGGTCCAATCAGTAAAAATGTATTTCAGCAGAGGTTAGAGGTCCGAATCGCAGATCCTTCACATCACAGCCCTCTTATATCACAATGGCGTTCTTACATCAGTATCCTTTACCCCCCCCCCCCCGCATATCACCATCCCCCCATTTACAACACAGTCCATGTCCCATCACAGTTTCCCCTTCACAGGTGTATCCTCCACCCCCCTTCACAGTAGTGTTCTGAACCTCCCAGGAGCGTTCACCGCCCCCTTCACGGTAGTGTTCTGAACCTCACAGGAGTGTCCTCCGCCCACCTATACGGTAGTGTTCTGAACCTCACAGGAGTGTCCTCCGCCCCCCTATACGGTAGTGTTCTGAACCTCACAGGAGTGTCCTCCGCCCACCTATACGGTAGTGTTCTGAACCTCACAGGAGTGTCCTCCGCTCCCCTTTACGGTAGTGTTTTGAACCTCACAGGCATGTCCTCCACCCCCCTTCACGGTAGTGTTCTGAACCTCACAGGAGTGTCCTCTGCCCCCCTTCACGGTAGTGTTCTGAACCTCACAGAACTGTCCTCCGCCCACCTATACAGTAGTGTTCTGAACCAGACAGGAGTGTCCTCCGCCCCCCTATACAGTAGTGTTCTGAACCTCACAGGAGTGTCCTCCGCCCCCCTTTACGGTAGTGTTTTGAACCTCACAGGCGTGTCCTCCGCCCCCCTTCATGGTAGTGTTATGAACCTCACAGGAGTGTCCTCCGCCCCCCTTTACGGTAGTGTTCTGAACCTCACAGGAGTGCCCTCCTCCCCCCTTCACAGTAGTGTTCTGAACATCACAGGAGTAGGGGGGGGGCCTTGAGTGGGAGCTGCCGAAGTTAACATTTTTCAATTTAACCAGCAGCTGATTAGTTACTCAGCAGTCCAAGCAACCAATCACCACCTTGTTAATAGGAAGTTAACTTTGGAAGTTCCAGCCCGACAGCCCCCCTGCCCCACCCAGTGCTTTGCTGTCTCCCGCTCTCCACTCTAGGAGAATGACAGCAGGCAGAGGCTGGAAGAAGAAAGCTGCTCTTTAAGTAGCAATGACCACACTGACCCGATCTGAATTTGGACCATGGTCGACTATTTAATGATGCCTGCGCTTGAAGATTTTCGAATGAACAACTGGACGTTCATACAACATTTTGCAGAAAAATTTGTCATCCGTATATTAGATGACATGATGAATGTCCGAACGTACGAAAATAAAAGTTGTTTTAACATTCGATGTTGAAGTGAATGGACTTTCTTGAATGGAAACCACATTCACTGTTAGTATTCCATTCTTTCAAGGAAAAAATTCATCCTGCTTCTACGAATTTTCTTGCCATGTCAAAAACGACCATTGATTTGACCTGTGCTGAAAACAGAAAATGGGGAAAAAAACATTCCAAATGCAATCTCCACCTAATATAGACCACCTAAACAAGTCCTGGTGCATTTTCTGATGAAGAACCCTTTGAATGGAAGAAGCTGCTGTTTATGCCTTTAGCATAGACATGTGGACGAATTCATGTAGAAGCTGTGTGCCGCTCCTCCTTGTAATATAGATCATATCAAATGTGGGGGAGGGGGGCAAGCTCCACATGTTAGCATGGCTTCTGGTGACTCTTTGTGATCCCAAAGTGGGACAAGTAGATGGCAATTTCACATAGCGTTGTTGGTTACAGAGACTGATTTTTTATTAATTATCATTAATATTATCGTTGGTTTGAATCCCAGCCACAGTACTACCTGCCTGGAGTTTGCATGTTCTCCCTGTGCCTACATGGGTTTTCTCCGGGTACTCTGGTTTCCTTCCACACTTCAAAGACATGCTGGTAGGATAATTGACTGACTCCTGACTAAATTGGCCTAGTATGTGTATGTATGAATGTGAGTTGGGGACCTTAGATTGTATGCCCCTTGAGGGTTAGCGACTTATGTGATGTACAATATATATGTAAAGTGCTGCATAAATTGACGGCGCGATATAAGTTCCAATAATAAATAAAAATTATTTGTTATATTTTAATAATAATAATATATATTTTAATAATATATATCTTTTATTATTAAAATATATATTATTATTAATAAAATAAATATAATATTAAAATATATATATATATATATATATATATATATATATATATATATATATATATTTATTATGAAAAAATAAAATATATATATATATATATATATATATATATATATATATATATATATATATATATATTATGAAAAAAAATAAAATAAAATAAAATTATATATATATATATATATATATATATATATATATATATATATATATAACATTTTTTTTTTTTTTTTAATGTAAAAGTGGTATTAAACCTGACAGCAAACGTTTGTATTGCTTGGTTCCAGCATACCATTTCTTAGATGTGATGGTTGCATTCATTTTCTCTTTTAGGCTTGCTTTCTTCTATTTATTTCTTGCTTCCTTCTATGGTGAACTGGCCAGTAAGGGAGTTGTTTTTCAAAAAACAAGCTCAACAGCTGAATGTATTAGTTACAGAGATGAGACAAACCATTTAACTCTGAAAGGGGTGCTTGCAATGATCATCTTTTATTTCTGTAATACCTTTATCCCAAAAGAAAAAAAAACTGTTTGCCGTAACTGATTATAAAGTATTAGTTGGAGTTTGGCTTCAATTTGTTTAGTGTATTTAAATCTGCTAGTACATCTAACACTCCCCTTCCCAGATACTGACAATGCTGCTATCCAAAGCTATCCACGTGCTCCTTCATCCAGAGTGAGGGCACTCTAATACAGGAGGTTTGTTATTGGCCTGATCACCTAGTGAAAACAGAGGGGGGAAAGCCTAAAAAAAAAAACTAATACAGCCACCACATCTAATGATTGGTAAGCTGCAGTATATTACACATTTGGTTTGGGGTTTAATGCTGCTTTGAGTACATTTAGGAAGCTTAGAAACTGGATTTTTTTTTTTAACGTTTTAACCGTATGAACTTTTATCCTTTTTCATTTTTTATGTGCTCTGTTCCACTGGTCTTTGGAAATGGCTTATCTCTGCTTTCTCCAGGGAGGAGTGTGTCGGATGAGTTATGATCACATAACTGCATATACAAGACCAACTTCTTTATAAACATGCTTAAGAGGCTAAAAGCAAATTGTCTCTCCCCAGACAGAATTAAAGTATCACATGTATGTTTCTCATTTTTATGTTTGCTGGTTCTGGTGAAGTGGGAGGGCGTCTTGTCATGCTGTAGGAATGTGCCCTACATAAAGTGCCTATTGACCTATAGAATGTATATGTCATATATGTGTTGTCTTTGCAGGCCCCGGGATATCCAGCTACTGGATGACTCCTCCAGATGCAGGAAAGAGCTTGGAAAAATGTCTGAACCAGGCAGTGAAAGATGTCCCAACTAGTAGACATGCCATCACCCCCCTGTACCTGGGGGCCACAGCTGGCATGAGACTCTTGAAGTATGTATGGGCTGATGGCCAATTGTCTACATAATAAGTATTCTGTGTGTACTGACTAAACTCCTTTTTACTATGTATGTAAATCCAGAAGCCGCTAAAGAGGGGTAAAAAATATTGGGGGGGGGGGGTTATTCACTAAAATATAGTAACCCATCGCAACCAGTCAACTTTCTGAAGGGTAGAGTTCTTGGGAAACTCTTGACCCCAGTTGTCAACTGGCTCCCCCCAGAGTTTAAAGGAAACCTGTACTGAGCAGGGGCGGACTGACCATTTGGAAACTCGGCACTGCCCGAGGGCCCGAGATCTGTAGGGGGCCCCATGAGATGCCCCTGGTACCTTTTCCATAGGCTTTTTTGAGTTTGGGCAAGGACATGGGGGCCCCATGATCCCCTATTTTCCCGGGGGCCCCATGAGTTGTCAGTCCACCCCTGGTACTGAGTGAACTGTATATGCTACCATAACCTGAATCCTTTCTAGAAATGCCAGATCCCCTGGCTGCCTTTTGACTTGTTATCCACTTGAGCTCTGGAAGATTTTACCCCCTTCATGACCAGGACTTTTTTTGCTATACCGTGCTGCTCTATTTTAACTGGTAATTGCATGGTAATGCAATGCTGTACACAAACAAAATTTATATCCTTTTTTTTTTTTTCTTTTTTTTTTCTTTTCTCTTCACTCAAATAGAGCTTTCTTTTGGTGGTATTTAATAACCACTGTTTTTTTTTTGTGATATAAACGAAAAAAGACCCAAAAGTTTTGAAAAAACAATATTTTTTACTTTTTTACTATAAAACATATCCAACAAAAAAAAAGAATCAAATTTCTTCATAAATTTTGGCCAAAATTTTTTTTTCTACATGTCTTTGATGTAAAAAAAAAAAAATCTCAACAATATGTTACATGGTTAGTCTGGCTGAAAAAAGACAAAAGTCCATCCAGTTCAACCATAAAATAAAAAGTTATAATCCTATACCCACAGTTGATCCAGATGAAGGCAAAAAAACCCAGCAAAGCATGATCCAATTTGCTCCTGCAGAGGAAAAAATTCCTTCCTGATCCCCCGAGAGGCAATTGGATATTCCCTGGATCAACTTTACCTATAAATGTTAGTATCCAGTTATATTCTGTGTATCTAAGAAACAATCCAGGCCTTTTTTAAAGCAATCCACTGAGCTGGCCAGAACCAACTCTTGAGGGAGTCTATTCCACATTTTCATAGCCCTTACTGTGAAGAAACCTTTCTGTATTTGGAGATTTAAAACTTTTTTTTTTCTCCAGACATAAAGAGTGCCCCCTTGTCCTCTGTGATGACCTCAGGATGAATAACTCTACACCAAGTTCACTATATGAACCACTGATGTATTTATACATGGTGATCATATCCCCCTTAATCTCTTCTTCTCAAGAGAGAATAAATTCAGTTCCTCTAATCTTTCCTCATAGCTGAGCTCCTCCATCCCTTTTATCAGCTTGGTTGCCATTCTCTGTACTTTCTCACGTTCCCCAATGTTCTTCCTGTGAATTGGTGATTGGTGTGTGTGACAGTTATAGTGCCTACAAACTATTGTGTGTATGTATGTATGTATGTATGTATGTATATGTGTGTGTGTGTATATATATATATATACAGTTGCAAGAAAAAGTATGTGAACCCCTTGGGATTACGTGGAGTTTTGCATGAATTGGGCATAAAATGTGCTCTGAACGTCATCTAAGTCACAACAATAGAAGAACACAGTCTGCTGAACATAATACTACACAAACATTAGATGTTGCCATGATTTATTGCACATAACATGTAAACATTCACAGTGCAGGGAGGAAAAAGTATGTGAACCTTTGGACTTAATAACTGGTTGACCCTCCTTTGGCAGCAATAACCTCAACCAAACGTTTCCTGTAGTTGCAGATCAGACCTGCACAACGATCTGGAGTAATTTTGGACCACTCCTCTTCACAAAACTGTTTCAGTGTAGCAATATTCTTGGGATGTCTGGTGTGAATCGCTCTCTTAAGGTCATGCCACAGCATTTCAATTGGGTTGAGGTCAGGACTCTGACTGGGCCACTCCAGAAGGCGTATTCTGTGTTGTTGCAGCCATTGTTTTGTTAAATTACTTGTATGCTTTGGGTCATTGTCCTGTTGCATCACCCATCCTCTGCGGAGCTTCAGTTGGCGGACAGATGGTCGTACGTTTTCCTGCAAAATGTCTTGATAAACTCTGGAATTCATTTTCCCATCAATGACAACAATCCGTCCAGGCCCTGAGGCAGCAAAGCAGCCCGAAACCATGATGCTCCCTCCGCCATGTTTTACAGTGGGGATGAGGTTTTGATGTTGGTGTGCTGTGCATTTTTTTCTCCACACATAGTGTTGTGTGTTCTTCCCAAACAACTCAATCTTGGTTTCATCTGTCCACAGTATATTTTGCCAGTAGTGCTGTGGAACATCCAGGTGCTCTTTTGCAAACTTCAAACGTGCTGCAATATTCTTTTTGGACAGCAATGGCTTCCTCCGTGGTGTCCTCCCATGTACTCCATTCTTGTTTAATGTTTTCCTTATTGTAGATGTGTCAACAAAAATGTTAGCATGTGCCAGAGATTTCTGTAGGTCTTTAGCTGACACTCTGGGATTCTTCTTTACCTCATGCAGCATTCTGCGCTGTGCTCTTGCAGTCATTTTTACAGGACGACCACGCCTAGGGAGAGTAGCAACAGTGCTAAACTTTCTCCATTTGTAGACAGTCTGTCTTACCTTGGACACATGAACATCAAGGCTTTTGGAGATACTTTTGTAACCCTTTCCAGCTTCACGCAAGTCAACAATTCTTGATCGTAGGTCTTCTGAGAGCTCTTTTCTGCGAGGCATGGTTCACATCAGACAGTGCTTCTTGAAACCAGTAAACCCAAAACAGGTGTGTGTTTTATAAGGGCAGGACAGCTGTCAGCAACACATCCAATATCATCACACTGATTGGAGTCAAGGTTGGCTCACTCCTGGCTCCAATTAGCTCTGGGAGAAGTCATTAAGCTAGGGCCTCATATACTTTTTCCTCCCTGCACTGTGAATGTTTACATGTTATGTGCAATTAAACCATGGCAACATCTAATGCTTGTGTAGTATTATGTTCAGCAGACTGTGTTCTTCTATTGTTGTGACTTTGATGACGTTCAGAGCACATTTTATGCCCAATTCATGCAAAACTCCACGTAATCCCAAGGGGTTCACATACTTTTTCTTGCAACTGTATGTGTGTGTGTGTGTGTGTATGTATATATGTGTGTGTGTGTATATGTATGTATGTATGTATATGTGTGTATATATATATATATATATATATATATATATATATATATAATTTTTTTTTTTAATGCACTAATGGTGGTGATCAATGACTCCTATCAGGACAGCAATAGTGCAGCGGACAATCTGACATTGACTGATGGTGGGGGAGCTGACTTAACTGCCACTGATCTCACCAGTGACCTTATTACAGTGATCAGTGATAATATACACTGTCACTGTACTAATGACACTGGCTGGAAAGGGGTTAACACCTAGGGCTGTCAAGGGGTTAAATATGTTCCTAACTATGTGTAAAGTGTGCTGCTTTTAGGGATGAAAAACAGAGATTGTTTCCTGTGTACAAAGCTTTGTGTTGAATGTTAACACAGAGCTCTGGGCTGTGATTGTACACAGCCAGTCAGCAGTTCTTGGCCATGAATTATTGGTTGGGGCTTGCTGACAGGCATACGCTGTGTACAATCATAACGAGCGCCGGCTTGGGGGGGGGGGGGGGGCGCATGCGCCTGAAACCCTGAAGTAGGCAGTGGCGTGCAGGTACATCTCTTTGCCTACAGCAGTACATTGCGGGCGGGCAGTCCCTAAGTGGTTAGGCCCCATGTACATGGGACACTTCTGAACGATGGAAACTGACATCTGGAAAACGTAGGTTAAAACTGTCTTTTTAGCAGCGTTTGCATAACGCGTTTATGTGCGTTTGCATTTAGAAGCGGTTTTTTAAGATAAGCACAGGAGAACCTCCCAAATGCCCAGAACGCACTGAAAAGTGGTAAATTATTAACTATTTCAGACTTTCAGAGAAATACAGAGAGTAGAAGCAGAGACAGCAGTATGTGTTGAGATTAGCTTAGGTGTGAGTTGCTCATTAACATTTCTTTGGTTTCCAAGGGTGGGAAAGGTGTCTGGTGGAGTGAGTCATTAAGGCCACCTGGCACCTGGCAGGGGGTCTTTATGAGGAATTTGAAGTGTGAATGGTCATATATATATCTTTTGTTTCCAAGGTTGTGAGAGGTCTGAGGTGTGAATTGGTCATTACAATGTGTGACAAGCTTGGTAGGAACATCCTGTGTTCAGTGTTTTTTGTCCATGTGAGTACCTTGAAAACGCTTTGCATGCATTTTTCATGATGAAAAAAGGCTCTGAACAGCATCGGGAACTGGAAGAGTTAAAAAAAATTTAAAACGCTTATAAACGCGATTTGCGTTTACAAGCGTTTTGCGTTTAAAACGCTGATAAAATCGACTGCTGAACGCAAGTTTTCTACATTCAAAAAAACGACTGTAAACTCAAATGCCTGTAAATGACTGTAAACGAAGATGTGTACATGGACACATAGAAAAACATTAGGGAGAGTTCAGGGGCTGCTGAAAAAAAACGCAGAAAAGCTCCTAAATGTGAGTTTATCAGCTGCAGTGTACATGAGCCCTTATACTATAAAAAATGTTGTTTAGAGCAGGGGCGGACTGACAACTCATGGGGCCTCCAGGCAATAGGGGATCATGGGGCCCCTGTGTCCTTGCCCAAACTCAAAAAAGCCTATGACAAAAGTACCAGGGGCATCTCATGGGGCCCCCTACTGACCTCGGGCAGTGCCCGAGTTTCCAAATGGTCAGTACGCCCCTGGTTTAGAACCAAACACAGGTCTTCACTATTTGTATACGGTTCAGTCATATATGTTGAATCTATTGTTTCATTCAATTAGTTATGGCCATCTTGGACTCCATGGCACTCTATGAGCATAGTGATATGTGGCAAATAAAAAGGGATAGCATAGTTACCTGCTAGAATAATATTTTTTTTTCCCTAATGTTAAGTGATGTTCTGGCAAGCTTTTATTACCAAGCGAAGATCTGGCCCAAGGCTTATCTATAGAAATGTTGTGCTTATTGCTGGGAAACGTCTGCTTTGGAGACCACCCAAGATCACAGTCCAAGTGCTGTCATCCTACCAAGCTATACACAGCCCCTCATACGGCTTCTTCTTTTTTTTTTTTTTTGGCCGAATGCAACCCTGTAGAGTTTAAAAGTTCACCTTCAAGGGGGTTGCTCATCATCCTCCTCCAAGCACAGGCGATAGTTTATGGAAAAATGCCAAGATGAAGGTTGGAAGAGTACCTGCTCCTTTGATGGGCTGGGAGCCAGTGGTACGATGTTATGCTACAGTCTGCAACTTCGCTGCACAATTTCTGCTAAAAAGGAAACTACTGGCAAACTCCTTGGGGAGATTAAGAAGGGGAGAAGAAGAAAAATGCTCTCTGTTTAGTAAAGAAGGGCAGTCGAGTAGGCTATTATTATTATACAGGATTTATATAGCACCAACAGTTTGCTCCGCGCTTTACAATATAATGGGAAACAATACAGTTCAATACAAGAGGGATAGGAGGGCCCTACTCCTTGGAGCTTACAATCTAGGAGGGAGGGGCTAGTGGTACAAAAGGTAGTAACTGTGGGGGATGGACTGGTAGGAGGAGTAGAAGATTCCATTATTAGCTGAGGGCAGGATAGGCTTCCGTGGTGAGAGAGGTTTTCAGAGATTGCCTAAAAGCAGAGTAGGCAATAGTCTGATTAATTGGGGTAGAGAGTTCAAGAGGATGGGGGAAGCTCTGTAGAAGTCCTGGAGACGAGCATGGGAGGAGGAGACAAGGGAGCTAGAGAGGGCTAGTTTAGTTATGCACATACTAGGTCAAAACTCAATTTGGTAACTGTACAGAGCTTCTCTAGCCATTTCAAATAGCTGGCCAGTATGACTAAGGCTACATACACATGGATGCATTTGCCCATGCAGTATACAGACCCTGACTATTTCGGGTGTGCTGGAAGTTGTAGAGCTGCATACAGCTGCCTATGGACATGAATTGATGAAGGTGGATGTATGCAGCTGTAGCGCTACCACCGCAGGGGCTGCTTTTCCCCATTGGTTGCCCTGACCTTGCAACCCTCCTGGCAACGCTGGCACTCTGGGTTCAGATGTATTTCAACAGTATGAAATAATAATGCAAGAGACACAATTCTTTAGTAACACCTTTATATTAGGCTCATTCAAAAGTAGACCACAGAATGAAGGTTTAGGAGGTACATTCCCAGTTAACGTATAAAAGCAAAACACTGACACAGAATGAGGTCTGCAATGGGGTATCCATATTTCTCCAATATGTTTACTTTTAAATCAGAATTTGTATAAAAATGCTTCCTGGGATTCAACATTTTAGAATGTTTTGCATGGCAGCACTTTTATTGTGATCACAGGTTCCCTATAGTTATCTTTAAATCACAGAGGCACACAGCAGGAAGGTTTTCTGGTCAGATTGTCTTTGTTACTAGGGGCCTGATATGCATTCTGATGATTAAGAGTCCTCTTATTGGACTTTGGTAACAAAGTAAAACTCTGAGAGATGCACAGAAGTTTATTTATTTTTTTTATTTATTCTTTCCCCCACAAAAGGTAATAATGGACACGTGTCACTTTCGTTCTTGGTCCCAACGTGTAGATTTCATATATTTCAAGTGTTACTAAACCCACAATCGTAAAATCAGTCTGTATATTTATTTATTACAGGTACTTGTATAGCGCCATCAATTTATGCAGCGCTTTACATATACAGTTGCAAGAAAAAGTATGTGAACCCCTTGGGATTACGTGGAGTTTTGCATAAATTGGACATAAAATGTGCTCTGAACGTCTAAGTCACAACAATAAAAGAACACAGTCTGCTGAACATAATACTACACAAACATTAGATGTTGCCATAGTTTAATTGCACATAACATGTAAACATTCACAGTGCAGGGAGGAAAAAGTATGTGAGGCCCTAGCTTAATGACTCCTCCCAGAGCAACAAAAGTATCTCCAAAAGCCTTGATGTTCATGTGTCCACGGTAAGACAGACTGTCTACAAATGGACAAAGTTTAGCACTGTTGCTACTTTCCCTAGGCGTGGTCATCCTGTAAAAATGACTGCAAGAGCACAGTGCAGAATGCTGCATGAGGTAAAGAAGAATCCCAGAGTGTCAGCTAAAGACCTACAGAAATCTCTGGCACATGCTAACATTTTTGTTGACACATCTACAATAAGGAAAACATTAAAAAAGAATGTAGTACATGGGAGGACACCAAGGAGGAAGCCATTGCTGTCCAAAATGAATATTGCAGCACGTTTGAAGTTTGCAAAAGAGCACCTGTATGTTCCACAGCACTACTGGCAAAATATACTGTGGACAGATGAAACCAAGATTGAGTTGTTTGGGAAGAACACACAACACTATGTGTGGAGAAAAAAAGGCACAGCACACCAACATCAAAACCTCATCCCCACTGTAAAACATGGGGAAGGGAGCGTCATGGTTTGGGGCTGCTTTGCTGCCTCAGGGCCTGGACGGATTGTTGTCATTGATGGGAAAATGAATTCCAGAGTTTATCAAGACATTTTGCAGGAAAACGTACGACCATCTGTCTGCCAACTGAAGCTCTGCAGAGGATGAGTGATGCAACAGGACAATGACCCAAAGCATACAAGTAATTCAACAAAACAATGGCTGCAACAGCACAGAATACGCCTTCTGGAGTGGCCCAGTCAGAGTCCTGACCTCAACCCGACTGAAATGCTGTGGCATGACATTAAGAGAGCGATTCACACCAGACATCCCAAGAATATTGCTACACTGAAACCGTTTTGTGAAGAGGAGTGGTCCAAAATTACTCCAGATCGTTGTGTAGGTCTGATCTGCAACTACAGGAAACGTTTGGTTGAGGGTATTGCTGCCAAAGGAGGGTCAACCAGTTATTAAGTCCAAAGGTTCACATACTTTTTCCTCCCTACACTGTGAATGTTTACATGTTATGTGCAATTAAACCATGGCAACATCTAATGTTTGTGTAGTATTATGTTCAGCAGACTATGTTCTTCTATTGTTGTGACTTAGATGACGTTCAGAGCACATTTTATGCCCAATTCATGCAAAACTCCACGTAATCCCAAGGGGTTCACATACTTTTTCTTGCAACTGTATATATTGTACATTCACAATAGTCCCTAACCCTCAAGGGGTGTACAATCTAAATTCCCTAGCCTACATTCATACATACACATACTAGGGCCTCCTAGATTGTAAGCTCCTAGGAGCAGGGCCCTCGAACCCCTTGTGTATCGTACTGTATTGTTGTAGTGTCTCATGTATTGTCCCCCATTGTAATGTACAGCACTGAGCGACCTGTTGGCGCTATATAAATACTGTATAATAATAGGGCCAATTTAGACAGGATCCAATTAACCTACCAGCATGTTTTTGGAGTGTGGGAGAAAACCAGAGTTCCCAGAGGAAACCCATGCAGGCATAGGGAGAATATGCAAACTCCAGGCAGGTGATGCCATGGTTGGGATTTGAACCAACAACCCTAGTACTGCCAGGCAGAAGTGCTAACCATTTAGCCACTGTGCTGCCCATCATATATGCAGTAAATCATGCTTGTTATACTCCCTGTGGAACCTAAGAGGTTAATCCTCTGCATTTTGTAAAAAGGCTGTGTGATCATGATTTATCTAATCCTCCCCCTTCTTCCAGTGTCCTTCTCTTATCTCCTGATAATACATATCATGTCATATCAGTCACTCTACACATACTCAGTTTGGTGTGCATTGCTAGAGAGTGTTTGTTTTTTTCCTTGGGAGAGTGCATGTGATCAGCACAGGGCCAATCAGCACTGTCTAGAAAGAGGTCAGGAGTTCTGCATCCTCCTAGAGCAGAATGAAAACTCCTACAAACTTTGCTCTGTTGGACACTGATAGAAGTCACAAGACTGATCCAACTGCTGATGCGAAAAGGTGTGTATATATAGCAGTTTATATTTACTAAATTAATTGCATTTCCATGTTCTGTGTACTGTGGGAGACCAGATATAGTGAATGCAGGGTCCTGGGTTTAGTAACACTTTAAGATAGCCGACATGTTACTTTTAAGCTGTGATATTAGAAAACCACAGAAACGGTGAAAGTATAGTAAACCAAATGGTACAAATAACGGACTTCTTTCTGCCAACAGCTGGACTGATTCCAAGGCCTCTGATGCTGTTCTGGAGGCTGTCAGCACCACATTGAAGTCCTACCCTTTTGATTTTCGAGGGGCAAAGATCTTGTCCGGCCAGGATGAAGGTGTCTTTGGCTGGGTGACCGCCAACTATCTGCTGGAAAACTTCATCAAGGTACAAAGGTCTTGACATTTTAAATGTCCTTCTGCCCATTGCTAATATTTTAGAACTGGGTGGAACGCAGTGGACCAAGTTAGCCATGTTCCTGACAACCGGATACCATGTAATTTTTGCCTAGCCTTTAGGTTACACTAGGCTTTGTAATGGTACTAACACAAACTAATAATGGTTTTCAATGTGCTTTTTGCATGCTTCATGGACTAATTTCAATAATAGGCCTACTGCAAGGGCTTATCGCCAGTTCTGTTTGGCCTTTTCTATGTAGTAAAGACAGCACTTTTTATTATGGGTAAGGTTTTGTGATCTGATTGTTTAGACTAATCAGATTATTAAGATGTCCATTGAAAGTTGTTGGGTGTGCCTTGTGAAAAGCTCTTCATTGTGCGGTCTACAGTCCATAGCCTCCAGCCCTAGTTGGCATCTTGATGTGGAAAAGGCTGGATCAGGTCTATTCTATAGATCTATCATAGGTTGTGGTTGGACACACAAAGAATTGGCATTCATGAAAGCATTTGTTTCTCAATGGGACATGAATAGAGATGAGACACCTGGACAAGTTCCTGGTCTCTGTGCCAAGGTGTCAACAGATGGGAGCAGGTGAGCACAAGCAGGACGTGTTCAGCTTAAAACTCCGAAGAGGTCTAGCTATGATATCTCATTACCACGCAGTGCTTATTTCAGAGGATAATAGAACATATGCCATTGTAAAGCTTACTTGGCTTCTGATATGCTTGCACTGGCATATTTTCATGATCGTAGGTTTCGAAAATTTGATCTGTCTGTATGTGACCATGCTCTCATCATTCCTGCTGAATGACTGACTGATTTGGCAAAAGCCATTTGCAGGATAAGCTACTTACTAAGTATACATTTAGTAGATGCCTACTGACCAAGCACTGACCATACACTAGCACCAAGATAAGACCAGCAGTAAATCACAGTTGGGAAACACAGCAATAAATAAAATATGGCTGCCAACATGCAAGTACATAACTTAAAAAAATCATAGAAGTAAGGTTTTTGAAACCTTAACACATATTCTCATCTTTTTGTTCTTCTCGTTGCTCCATATCCTAACCAGGAATATTCTTATGACCAGAATGGTTGTGCTTGCTGGAAAAGCTGTTACCATAAACAAAGATGGTTAGATCATTCGTGAACATTTTGTTTCCTACGGCAGGTAGTCATGTGATCCAATGCCTAGGCATTTTACAATAATTACTTAAAAATGCCTAGTCCATGATTGTGTCTACGTATTCTTGTTCCCTTTTTTTAGGGAAATTCCCGAACATTTGTGTTTACTGGGCAGCTCTGGTGGGTCACTGAATAAATCTGATCATGGATTTCATT
Source organism: Staurois parvus (assembly GCF_062004578.1). Taxonomy (NCBI): domain Eukaryota; kingdom Metazoa; phylum Chordata; class Amphibia; order Anura; family Ranidae; genus Staurois; species Staurois parvus. The sequence continues at coordinate 12,134,772 of NW_028317950.1, read as the reverse complement.
TGATTGAATTTGGTATTTAAGGTTTCTTGGTAAAAGAAATTAAATTAAAATTAATTTTTTTGTCTTCTGATAATTCACTTGTTTATGATGTATTTGTTCTGCAGTATAGCTGGATTGGGAAATGGTTCCAACCTAGGAAGGGTACTCTGGGAGCTATGGATCTTGGTGGGGCTTCAACACAAATTACATTTGAGACTGCAGACAAGATTGACAACCCAGAGACTGAGGTGAATCTGCGGCTCTATGGACAATCCTATCGTGTGTATACACACAGCTTTCTGTGTTATGGGAGAGACCAGGTGCTGAAGAGAGTCCTGTCCAAAGTATTAAAGGTATGCTGATATAGATATATTTTTTTTTTCTGAATGAAGAATAGGTCAATGGACCTTTGTTAATTCTTACGTTTCAGGGTAACTTTTCTTGTGTTTTTTTTAAAGTAATGTGTTTTATGTTTTTCGAAAATTCTATTCACAAATACACATTTACATGACAAAGGATTCCAAGAGCATTATGGGTTACTCAAAGACCAAGCACGGCAGGTATGATGTCTTTCATTAAAACCTTGAGATGAATTCCTGGTCTGAATCATTTAAACCTCAGTCTGAACTATGTTATAAGGGAGAAGACACTGCTCTGTGTTTGTGTAATTTAATGAATTGACTGTGTATAGATTGTGAGCTCTGTAAACAGACTTTTGTCGATGGACTTTTGTTCACATCAGATGGGTTTGGCAATTGAATACAAATCTTTGGGAATGCAAAATCCGTTTTAAGCAAGTTAAATGCAGGTCAGAAGGATGTCAAATACATCCCAATCTGGTGCCATTGACAGGGGCACTAATAGTCTACCTTCTAGATGAAAAGAAGACACCATAATAACATACTGTACCATATTTACATGACTTAATATTTTATATATACATTTTAGAGCATTTATGCAAAGCAATCCTTTCCTATTGTCTTTTTAAGCTCACTTTTCTAGCCTAGGGTTAACCTGTACAACAAGGTATGGGATGTTTTTACTCTAGAGCCTGGAAATGGCTCCTCTATTTGGAGCTGGAACTATTGCCCAACTGCAGCAGACATAAAATTGTAATGGAGCTGTACTCTGGAGCCTAAAATTTTGCAGCTGATCTTTTCACTGCTATTTCACATAACTTCCACAACTAGAAAACATAGAGCACTTCCAACCCTACTGTACAGCTGCAGCAATGGGGTGTTGCTGTTGGTCAATTCAACAGTTAGGGTTCATGCACACTGATTTATTGTAAACGCTGATTTTTTTTTTTCAGTCCTCATGCACACTGGATGTTTTGAGTACACTGGTAACATTAGCTGTGTAAAGTCACGTTTAAAACGTGAGTTTTTTTAGCGTTTTTGCATTAGCATTTAGCAGTGTTTTTTGCTTTTTTTCCTTTTTTTTTTTTTTTTTTAAAAATTGGGTTGTTTTGGTCAAAAAAAGCCCAAAAATGCTGGTTTGCGGTATTTTGCCCCGTTTTTCAGTGTTGGAGCGTTTTTTACAGCTATAAAACTCCTCTATAAGCCCACTAGTCCTGGGTTTTTTTTTTTCCAGCAAAAAAATGTCCCAGCCAAAAAACATTGATTTATAGTCTGTGTGCATTAACACATAGGATAACATGCTGGAGGGTTTACTAGCTGTAGAAAAAAACCACCCAAAAACGCTGGTTTGCGGCGTTTTACCGCACTTTGCCCAGTTTTTCAGCGTTGAAGTATTTTTACAGCTATAAAACTCCCCTAGAAACCCACTAGTCCTGGGTTTTTTTCCAGCCAAAAAACGTCCCAACCAAAAAACATTGATTACAGTCTGTGTGTGCATGGACACATAGGATAACGTACTGGGGGGTTTACTAGCTGTAGAAGAAAAACCACCCAAAAACGCTGGTTTGCGACGTTTTACCATGCTCTGCCCCGTTTTTCAGTGTTGAAGCGTTTTACACCTAAAAAAAAAAACTCTTCTATAAGCCCACTAGTCCTGGATTTTTTTTCCAGCCAAAAAACGTCCCAGCCAAAAAACATTGATTATAGTCTGTGTGCATGATCACATAGGATAACATGCTGGGGGGTTTACTAGCTGTAGAAAAAAAACGCTGGTTTGCGGTGTTTTACCACGCTTTTCCCTGTTTCTCAGCGTTTGGAGTGTTTTTACAGCTAAAAAAACTCCTCTAGAAACCCACTAGTCCTGGGGGGTTTTTTTAACCAAAAAACTTCCCAGCCAAAAAACGTTGATTACAGTCTATGTGTGATTGGACACATAGGATAACATGCTGGGGGGTTTACTAGCTGTAGAAAAAAACATCAAAAGCCAAAAACAGCCGCTGTAAAAACGTCCAGTGTGCATGAGGACTTAACAGAAAAAAGTCAGCATTAGAGACCAACTCAAGCCACGTTTTTCAAATGCATTTAGACGCATTCAGGCGCTAATTATTTTATTAATTTATTTTGACCATTGAAATGAATAAATGCGCCTAGGGCTCTAACACATCTAAATGCGTTTTAGGCCTGTTTGGCATTTTCTATGCTCTATAGCTCCTTTTTATTGAGGGGAGTTCAGGGGCTTAGGCAAAACGAAAATGCCAAAATACCCAAAAATGTTCATTTAAGAGTAGCAGTGTGCATGAATCCTTAGAGTTTTGAGAAAAACAAGGGTAGTTGAAAGATTTAGAACTTGTGTAGTGAAAAAAAAATCTAATAATAGCAGATGAGCGTGCTCATCTAAAGGCATGATGTGTTGTCATCCTGTCACATGTCTCTTGTGGGGACCAAAAGTGGTTGTGCTGACACATTATGCAGGCATGGTCCGCGGTTGTCAGTCAGGAAGCTGGTTCAGCCATGTGCCATGATGCTGGAGCGAGTTGATGTAGACACAAAGTAGATGAAAAGCAACTGAGCAGATCTGCAGCTACTAAGACTAAAACACAAAATGGCAGTTGCATGACACAGCATGCTTTAGCTATTTAGTTGGGGTTTAGATCTATGTAGCACTACCACCTTAGGAGTTGCTGAATTATTTTCGGGCTCCCTGTGGCTCTGGACCCCTCTCTGAAAGCCCAGCCCCTGCTGACATAACTGGAATAAATCACCACCAAAAAAGTAAACTCACACACTGAAGTAAACTAATAGGAGGTTTATAGTAAACTTCAATACGACTTTGTTACACAGCAGAAACAGAAGTGGCACGTGTAAAATCAGTTGTTACTTGTGTCAATTTGAACTAAGAAAAGAAAACACTTAACACAGAATATCAGTTAGTATCAGCAGGCCTGGTTTTCAGAAACTAGCCCAATACCTTCAACCTGAGGTGGTCTTACAGACCCCAGTGAGCAGCAAGAACTATCACTTTGGGTCCTCAGGACCTGATGGCAAGGGGATAGCCTGAAACGAGGAAAAGAGCTCTTTACCCCAAAACAACCAATGTTCTTTAAAGGCAGCGAAGAGTCTTCTGCATGCGTGATGGGGACCAGTTGGTGCACAGTGAGAATTGTGAATTATGGTTCTCTGAGGAACAATGCAATAAAGAGAGGGAAGAACAGCACTCCCCCTGCTAGCAGCAATTTACAGGTGTTGCTTTAGATTCACTAGTGATTAGTGCTTTAAAAGGAACAAGTGGCACTGGTAAAAGTGATAATTGGCTCAGGGCAACTCTTCTCTGGACTGCAAGACATTTGGCACAATAGGAAAAGGCCTCCTAAGTAGGGTGGATTGATGATGATGGTGTAACAGCAGTCGTTCAGCCTGTGTACTGACTGTCCTATCGGCTCTCATGATATGTCTGTGGTCAGACAATAGTGGCTAAAAGAACTAGGCCACAACTTCTAATAACTATGTTCAATGTCCCCAACTGTGTGCAGGAAAATGGCAAAGGTGGAGCTGGTGTCAGTGTTCCCTGTGCTTAATAATGCTTGGGACTCTCTCACTCGAGGGATAGCGTCTGGCGAGTCCTGACGGTCTTTCTCTCTCCTCTGATAAGGCCTCCATACACTCTCTGGTCCCACCGGCAGCGTTCCGTCCGGTCCCCTGCTAGCAGGTTAGCCCTCTCCATGATGTGGCAAGGCCAGCGATCAGCAGACCTCTTTCCTTCCTTCCTTTCTTTCTTTTTCTTTCCTTTTTTCCTTTTCTTTCCTTTTTTCCTTTTCTTTCTCTTTCTTTCTTTCCTTTTTTCCTTTTTTCTTTCTCTTTCTTTCCTTTTTTCCTTTTCTTTCTCTTTCTTTCCTTTTTTCCTTTTTCTTTCTCTTTCTTTCCTTTTTTCCTTTTCTTTCTTTTTCTTTCCTTTTTTCCTTTTTTTCCTTTTCTTTCTTTTTCTTTCCTTTTTCCTTTTCTGTCTTTTTCTTTCCTTTTTTCCTTTTCTTTCTCTTTCTTTCCTTTTCTTTCTCTTTCTTTCTCTTTCTTTCCTTTTTTCCTTTTCTTTCTCTTTCTTTCCTTTTTCCTTTTCTTTCTTTTTCTTTCCTTTTTCCTTTTCTTTCTCTTTCTTTCCTTTTTTCCTTTTTCTTTCTCTTTCTTTCCTTTTTTCCTTTTTCTTTCTCTTTCTTTCCTTTTTTCCTTTTCTTTCTCTTTCTTTCCTTTTTTTCCTTTTCTTTCTCTTTCTTTCCTTTTTTTCCTTTTCTTTCTCTTTCTTTCCTTTTTTTCCTTTTCTTTCTCTTTCTTTCCTTTTTTTCCTTTTCTTTCTCTTTCTTTCCTTTTTTTCCTTTTTCTTTCTCTTTCTTTCCTTTTTTTCCTTTTTCTTTCTCTTTCTTTCCTTTTTTTCCTTTTCTTTCTCTTTCTTTCCTTTTTTTCCTTTTTCTTTCTCTTTCTTTCCTTTTTTTCCCTTTTCTTTCTCTTTCTTTCCTTTTTTTCCTTTTCTTTCTCTTTCTTTCCTTTTTTTCCTTTTCTTTCTCTTTCTTTCCTTTCCTTTCTTTTCTCCCATTTCTTCCTATAGATGGTAGAGCGTTGATTGGAAAATAAAGAAAAGTAACAGACTCTCCCAACCACACAAGCAAGGTGGATGGAGGAATCCTGTCCTCTGTGCTATTGTATTCTGACAGTGGGAACACCTCCATTTGTCAGAAAACACTGATCAGTGCTGCAGTCAGCTGATCAAATAAAAATTTTCAAACATTCCTGTTTGACAGAACTTGATAATTAAATCTGGTTCTGTTGAGCGCAAACAGCCATAGATGGATCAAAATTTCCATCTATGGCCAGCTTAAATCTCCCTAGCAGGGACGCAGCAATAAAACCTGATTGGGGTTCTAATTGACCAACACTTGTCTTTAAATACACTCTGCGTACATTACTTATTTTGAATACTCCACTTTTGAGCCACACTTTCAAATGGTGTCATGCAGTTCTACTAACTATATACACAAAACATTCCGAAATCCTTTTTTCTGAAAGATTATTAAACATTCTAATGAAATAATGAGTTGTCACAATGAAAGCCTTCTGATGCTTATATTGCAGTGCCATCTAGTGGCAAAATATAAACAACAAAATTTGTACAATTGCAAGTGTATATATAATGGTCTTAAAGCGCTTCTTCAGATATCTTTTGAAAAATTAAGTCAGAAGCTATAAAAAAAACTGTAGCTGCTGCCTAAATACACTCACCTGTCCCAGGATGCAGTACTGTCCTCACCCAACCGGTTTCTTCAGCGAGCGTCGGTCCCTGGCACCAGCATACTAACTGTGGGCAGCCGGCTGTAAAAGTGATACTAAACCTAAAAAAAAGAAAAAAAAAAAACTTTTTTTACCTTAATGCATTGCTTGCAACTTTTAGGGTCCCTGTGCTCCCCCTTCCATGTGTGAAGGGGAAGAGGGGAGAAGAGATTGTGTCTCTGTGTGAAGAGTAAGCGAGAGATTCAGCCGTGCACAGCAACAAACCACAGCAGAAGCCATTGGCTCTTGCTTCTGTCAATCAAGTGTGGTGAAGAAAAAGTGGGGGGCGAGGCTAAGTCCTGCTGTGAGTGTCTATGGAGCGTGGATCTGTAGACACACAGGTTGGGAGCGGGCACGCAGCGTTTGTGTGCCCCCATAGCAAGCGGTTTGCTATGGGGACAAAGAAGAGGAGCCAGGATTGCTGGCAGGAGACCCAAGAAGAATTTTTTTTTTTTTTTTTTTTTTTTTTAATTTCTGTAACACTTGAAAGCTTGTGGCTTCACATCTAGCTAAATGGTCCCACAGCTTTCTGGGATCTGTGATGTGTCCCAGAAAGAGGGGAACCGAACTTCTGCTCCGATCACCACGGCAATCCGGCCAGAAGTGGCAGCAGGTACCTGTCAAAACCAGGTATCTGCTTTGCTGCCCCCCCCAAAAAAAAAAATTATGCACCAAATGTGGAGGCCGGGGGCAGAACCGGAACTGGGGGAAATTCTAAATTATACTAGTATAAAGTTGGAAGTTGGCTTAAAGCAGAATGAACATTTTATATGAAAATTCTTTGTACATTTGATGACTGGATGAATGCCAGGATTGCTGGCAGGGGACCCGAGAAGAAGAGGATCAGGGCCACTCTGTGCAATCCGACCAGAAGTGGCAGCAAGTAGCTGTCAAAACCAGGTATCTGCTTTGCCTTTTCCTCCCCCCAAAAAAAATAATTATTCTGCGCCAAATGTTTAGGGCGGGGGCAGAAGCGGAACTGGGGGAAGTTCTGCTTGAAGCCAACTTCCAACTTTATACTAGTAGAATTTAGAACGAACATTTTATATTAAATATATGGGGAAAGGAACGAGTGCTGGATCTGACAGATTCAAGCCGCTAGCATAAAGGTAAACCTCGTATACCCTCTTCATCAAAAGTCAAATACAGCAAAAAGTTGCAGCGCTTGAGTATATAATAAAGGGAATTACCATATATATAGCAGAAATAAAAAGAAAAAAACATTCATTTTATGACATGCACCAGGTCCAACGTTCATAAATTAATGTAAACAATGGTCAGGTAAATAATAAAGATTCATTCCACTAATCAAAGTGCCTATAGTGATAGGGATGTTAGAGTCATAAGTTTTGGGGGTGTATCCAAGTGACAAGCAAATCCGTGACTTCCGTGATAGGAGAATAGCTGTAAAATGCACTAACCAGATAGCGCAAGTAAACGCGCATTGGAGTATAATGACCTACTCCTGGTCACAGCCAAATGGTCCTCAGCGTAAAGCCCTCAGGAACACCAGTGCACCACTCTTGCCGTCTCCTACCACCAGGGGGAGTGCGCCTCTTTACAGTATCACGAAATAGCCTTCTATCCTCTAATCGCCAGGATTGGTGTGCTTTCATATCAGGAGATCATCTCAGGGACTCGGCAATAAGACACAAAAGAAAGAAATCTTGATAGTGTAGTATTTTTATTCAAAGGTAAAAGCAAGTAGCACACTTACATGGTAATGTCCAAAAAAGCTGATTCACAGAATCCAAAAAGATGGCCGACAGTCAAATGCATGAACCAAGTGGATAATACGTGGTATGAGAGGTGTCCTTATCCCGAATGCGTTTCGTGGCCATGGCACATTATCCCACGTATTATCCACTTGGTTCATGCATCTGACTGTCAGCCATCTTTTTGGATTCTGTGAATCCAAAAAGGATTCACAGAATCCTTTTTTGGACATTACCATGTAAGTGTGCTACTTGCTTTTACCTTTTGAATAAAAATACTACACTATCAAGATTTCTTTCTTTTGGGTCTTATTGCCGAGTCCCTGAGATGATCTCCTGATATGAAAGCACACCAATCCTGGCGATAGAGGATATAAGGCTATTTCGTGATACTGTAAAGAGGCGCACTCCCCCTGGTGGTAGGAGACGGCAAGAGTGGTGCACTGGTGTTCCTGAGGGCTTTACGCTGAGGACCATTTGGTTGTGACCAGGAGTAGGTCATTATACTCCAATGCGCGTTTACTTGCGCTATCTGGTTAGTGCATTTTACAGCTATTCTCCTATCACGGAAGTCACGGATTTGCTTGTCACTTGGATACACCCCCAAAACTTATGACTCTAACATCCCTATCACTATAGGCACTTTGATTAGTGGAATGAATCTTTATTATTTACCTGACCATTGTTTACATTAATTTATGAACGTTGGACCTGGTGCATGTCATAAAATGAATGTTTTTTTTCTTTTTATTTTATATTAAAATTCTTTGTACATTTGATGTTGCTTGCTTTTAACAATTGAAATTGAATGTAATTTCCTGAACAAAAACAACAAATACTGTTAGAAATGTATTTGTTGAAGAAATATTTCTATCTGCTTCTTTGAATTTTCTTGTCACGAATGTCAATTTACCTAACTGATGATCAGAAAATCAAATATTCTTCAAATATTTTTCTAAATTCTATTTGTGTATAGTCAGCTCCTATTTACCATTGAAAAGTGAATGATTTGTGTGCCTATTTGCCAAGGTATTGTAGTGTAGAAAAGTCAATACTATGTGAAATACAATGCTTCCTGGAGCAAAGTTATTGCGTACTGCAGTATATGTAATAAATAAGTGTACATCTTTTTAATTTCTCATTGCATATGTTTTCTATTTTAAATCTAGGAACAGTCTTACTCATTAAATATCCAACATCCATGCTGGCCCAAAGGTTTTACCAAACCAGTAAAATTCGGAGATGTTTTTGAGTCCCCGTGCACATCCAGCGAGAAGCCGGCAAACTATGACCCCTCAGTGGAGATGACTATTTCCGGCAGTGGAGATGCTGACCAGTGCAGGCAGCAAGTGAACAAACTCTTCCAATTCAGCGACTGTCCATACTCCTCCTGCTCCTTTGATAAAATCTTCCAGCCGAGAGTGACAGGAAAATTTATAGTACGTTTTTAACAAGCCATGTTTCACCTGTATATAAGTTTACAACATTTGTTTTCTTTCTGTGTTCATCCTCCCTTTCTGTACACGACCTACAGCGTGAACTGAAAAGCACTCTTGACAGCAGAACAGATGTCCCCATTGGAAGATCTTCTTTTTTTCTTTTTTTTCTCCATTTTCCTGTTTTGGTGACATCTGAAAAATTTTGAATTTGCGATTAGTATACAGTTACCTCTCTGACCCGGTGCCATTGTCACCGTGGTAGAAAGTAATATTGCATCTCCTAAATGGGGTCAAAGAGAGACCGGTGTTCTATTATTTTCCTGATCTATCCAAAACTAGAAAAAAAATTGTAGCGTAGAGTTACAGCATTGACCTACTCAAAGTTGGGCTGCACCTTTGATTTGAACCAGCAGGTGATAAGTGTTCAGAATCTTATTGCAAGGAATGTGGTACTGCATTGTATGTGCATTAACGATGTGATCATTCGCCACAGCGCTACCTTGCCCTGTGTTTATTTATCTTTATGGCTATGACCATACTTTCATGATATTGTTGCTTATTATAGAAAGATCTGTAACCACAATTTATAAGTCCGATGATGAGCTGTTCTGCTGGTTTTCATACCCTCCCTGCTCATACAGACCAGTCATGCCCTTTGCACTCCTTGCACTTCTGAGATGCCCTCGGCATTCTTCTCCTGCACATTCTTACATGTCATATCCTTCACATTTCTGCCTCCGCACATACTGCCCGCTGTCATACCCTCTGTGCTGCTCTCTTGCATATACCTCCCTCTGCACTCCTCTCCTACACATACTGCCCGCTCTCATACCCTCTGCACTCCTCTTCTCCATATACAACTCACTGTCATACCCTCTGCACTTTTCTCCTACACATACCACCCACTCATACCTGCTGCACGTTTCTCCTACACATACTGCCCGCTGTCATACCCTCTGCACTTTTCTCCTACACATACCACCCACTCATACCTGCTGCAATTTTCTTCTACACATACTGCCCGCTGTCATACGCGCTGCAATTTTTTCTCCTCCACTTACCGCCCGCTGTCATACCCTCTGCACTTTTCTCCTACACATACTGCCCGCTGTCATACCCACTGCAGTTTTTTATCCTACACATACCGCCCGCTCTCAAACACTCAGCACTCCTCTTCTCCATATACAATTCACTGTCATACCCTCTGCACTTTTCTCCTACACTTACTGCCCGCTGTCATACCCTCTGCACTTTTCTCCTACACATACCACCCACTCATACCCTCTGCACTTTTCTCCAACACATACTGCCCAATATCATACCCACTGCACTTTTCTCCTACACATACTGCCCGATGTCATACCCGCTGCACTTTTCTCCTACACATACTGCTCACTGTCATACCCGCTGCAATTTTTTCTTCTGCATTTACCGCCTGCTGTCATACTCGCTGCAATTTTTTCTCCTGCACATATCGCCTGCTGTCATACCCGCTGCAATTTTTTCTCCTGCACATACCGCCTGCTGTCATACCCGCTGCAATTTTTTCTCCTGCACTTACCGACCGCTGTCATACCCGCTGCAAATTTTTCTCCTACACATACTGCCCGCTGTCATAACCGCTGCAATTTTTCTCCTACACATACTGCCCACTGTCATAACCGCTGCAATTTTTCTCCTGCACATATTGCCCACTGTCATACCCTCTGCAACTTTCTCTTACATATACTGTCTGCTTTCATACCCACTGCACTCTTCTCCTTCACATACTGCCGATGTCATATCCTTTGTACTCTTCTCTGGCACATGACTTCCTCTGTTTTACTCTCACTCCTGTCTTGCACATACTGTCCACTTTCACGTCCTCCATACATGTCGCAGAAGACAGTGAGCAGAGAGGTAGATGCATTTTATTGTGGAAGAGACCTTTCATGTCTTTTCTGCAATAAAGAACCTGCCTGCTCACAGTTTTTGACCGCAGGACTTTTAAAGTAGATCTATAGACAAAACTTTTTTTTTCATTTTGGATAGAGCAAGGGAGGGTTATAACCTCTGTCAAACTTCCCTTCACTTCCTTACCCATAGCCAAACAAGAAGTGAGAGGAAATCCCTACAAATTAAGGGAATTCTTTGGACTCCCAGGTCACCAGAACTAGTGTCCCCTTTGCAAGATTTCCATTCTATTACTTTTCTGGGAACAAAAGAAAAATAGAAAAGCAAAGTTTGGAATTTTCTTTTACTTTCACTTACAATGATAATGGTAAACAGGACAAATCAAGAGGGTGAATCTCCATAACAGGGGCACAGACAGAAATAAAAAGGTCAGGGGTTTTAATGCCTCTCCACTCTATCCAAAACTTAAAAAAAATGCCTTTAGTTATACTTTAGGTTCTATCTGATGCTTACTTGTCTGTTTCTGTGCCTGGATAAATATTGAGATCTGTTTGATCTACCTGTTAGAGATTAGGAAAACTATACATGAAAGGATAATTTCCCAAATGAGCTTTATGCAAATAGAATTAACTCTGATCTCAAGCCAAGGTCTTGTGATCATGGCTAACAGCTATACCCATTCATTACCGAGGTATACACTCACCAACACTAAAATGTCTGATATGCCTGTCTGTGGGCAGGAAAATATCCCATATGTTCAAATGGTACTCCCTTTCCTCAGCTCCTCCACCTGTTCTCCACAGCACAATGCCCATGTGTGAGCACCTTGCTCCCTCCAGCCATGCCTACCACATTCCTATTCAATGGAGGCCCACTATGGGCAGCTCTGTTGGTCACTGTAGACTCCCATTGCATGGATACAATATAGGACTGACCACTCCCTGACACGTTCTGGAGGGGGCATCACCACAAGTGCTGCCCCCCAAACCTCCCCTATCCTTCCCACGCAGTGTCACACGACAGGCTGAGGCATGGGGCCCAGGTGTGGACAGGAGGGGTGGCTGTATCCCCCCCCATCAGTGGTCTGCAAGTACTACCTCTGTACTCCTGTCCTGCACATATTGCTGCTGTCATACCCTCTGTACTCCTCTCTGACATACTGTGTATACTACTCTCATACACTCTGCACTCCTCTCCGACATACCGTATACTACTCTCATACACTCTGCACTCCTCTCCGACATACCGTATACTACTCTCATACACTCTGCACTCCTCTCCGACATACCGTATACTACTCTCATACACTCTGCACTCCTCTCCGACATACCGTATACTACTCTCGTACACTCTGCACTCCTCTCCAACATACCGTATACTACTCTGATACACTCTGCACTCCTCTCTGACATACCATATACTACTCTCATACACTCTGCACTCCTCTCCGACATACCGTATACTACTCTCATACACTCTGCACTCCTCTCCAACATACCGTATACTACTCTGATACACTCTGCACTCCTCTCTGACATACCATATACTACTCTCATACACTCTGCACTAATCTTCTGCACATATTGCTACTGTTATACACCTTGCAAATATTGCTTCTGTCCAGGGACGGACTGACCATTTAGGCATTCAGGCACTGCCTGAGGGCCTGGGGTCAGTAGGGGGTCCCATGAGATGCTCCTGGTACATTTCATAGTCTTTTTTTGGTTGTGGTTTGAGTGTGGGCGATTTTCCTATTGCCCGGGGGCCCCATGAGTTGTCAGTCCGCACCTGCTCCTGACATACCCTCTGCACTTCTCTCCTGCACATAATGCATGCTATGATTTCAATCCTATAATTCTCTAGCATACCTATAGTGCCCCCCTCCTCCCATTTCTTTAGCATTGTTTGTTATAACCCCAACCATTCCGGTTCTGAAACTAGCACAACAAAAATGATAATATTATACTATACTCCCGCAGTATGTGCTTTATTGCATTTGCTGTCTGCCCTGCTAAGACTCTGTCACCTGATTGTCACTGGAACAGAGAAAGAAGTCACGTCTTCTTCTATTCTGGTGACAACAGATTCTCTATAGAAAGCAGTCCTTTAATTTGACTTTTAAATGGCTGATTTGATTAAAAAGGATCAGAAAATTTTACAATTGGACCAATATTTTTGTTTAGGAGAAACAAACACAGGTGAAGCGCTCACAACAGAGAAGCCACTCAACACCAAACCTGGAGTCCAACAGGTGCTCTGGCTCAACAACGTCCTCCAACCGTTACATGTGATGGAAATGTAGAGAAGAGCAGACCACTCGAAATCCATGTAAACTGCTTTATTTCTACATAGTAAAGAGTAAAAGAACAAATGCGTTTCGGAAAATAGCCTTGATCACAGCAGTGTGAAGGCTATTCACCAAAATGGCTCTTTTACTCTTTACTCTGGGAAAATAAAGCAGCTTACATGGATTTGGAGTTATCTGCTCTTCTCTACATTTCCATTACAATATTTTTGGCTACATTATATGAAAATGATCATAAAACTATCAGATTTGATTGAAAAATGCATAATTTTTTTGAAAGAGCATATTGATAAAGCAAACCTAAACCCTCGCAAAAATATGCTTCATTTTGTAGACCTTGGTAAATGAAATGGTATTGCTTTTATTTTATTACTTTTAGTTATTATTAATAAAAAGAAAAAAAAAAAAAAATATATATATATATATATATATATATATATATATATATATATATATATATATATATATATATATATATATATATTTGGTTTGCATTGCTGGCATGATTTAGTTGGAAGCTGACCCAATTTTGATAAGAGAACATATGCAACTACATATTTGGTTTGATTATTTGTGTTTAGATACACTTTAAAGCTGAACTCCAGGGAAAGTAAAGAGGCTCTCTTGCAGTGACGCTGCCCCTCACTGCAAGGGTTATATACTTGTTCAGGACCAGGGGAGCAAAAAAAAAAAAGTTTTAGCCAATCCTCCACTCTCACATGCTCCTCTGCACTGTAAGACTGTACCTGTCATCCTGTTCTCCCCTATGCTTTGACAGTCTGTCTTGAAGACCAATACATAGCCCATAGCCTTGCACTGTAAGCTGATGCCCAGGAACGGTCTACTGCTGGAATGCTGGCTGTTGTGGGGGCAGAGGATCAGGTAAGTAAAAGCGTTTTTTCTGTCCCCTAGACCTAAACAAACATTTGGGGGGGGGGGGCAGAGGATCTTTATTTTCCCTGGAGTGGGGCACGGCTTCCACCTACTTTCGGTTCCCGTGTTCTTTAGTGAAGCATAGAGCAGCTGGAAAGTATGCTAGAATAAAACGGACACAAAAGGGTTTATTTACTAAATCTGGAAAGTGCAAAATCAGGCTCACTTCTGCACAGAAACCAATCAGCTTGCAGGTTTTATTGCCAGGATTTAATTGAAGAAGCTGATTGGTTTCTATGCAGGAGTGAGCCTGAGTTTGCACTTTCCAGCCTTAGGAAATCAGCCCTCAAATGTCAGTCCAAATCTTATATCTGGGGTATTAAAGTAAACGGGTCAAGGCAGAATTACAAAGGCTGCCTCTACTGACCCCTCTTGAAAATCCTAGATGCTTGGCTGTCATGCTGGGGAACCAATAATGGGGAAATGTTAGGAAAAGTCACTAAGTTCTGGGTAAGTATTAAAGCAGGAGGCCCAGCATAACAGCCAGCAAATTGGCATGTTCAGGAGGAGCGGTCATCAATAGCAGCCTATGTATCTAAGGACAGGTTTTTTTTAAGTAATTTGTAATAATCCAGTAATAAATTGCACCTGATATTGTCCTACTATGGTCACGTTCAGGGGCGGACTGACCATTCAGGCACTCAGGCACTGCCCGAGGGCCCGGGGACAGTAGGGGGCCCCATGAAATGCCCCTGGTACTTTTTTTTTTTTTTTTTTTTTTTGGGTGTGCTTTGAGTGTGGGCAAGGACACAGGGGCCCCATGATCCCCTATTGCCTGGGCGCCCCATAAGTTGTCAGTCCGCCCCTGGTCACGTTACAGAGACAACTCAAAGCAAGCAGATGGACCTTAATTTTGAGTATTTTTCTAAGCCTTTCCAGCTATTTTTTTTTTACTTTCCTTCAGCTGCTACTCGTGGGAACTGGCATTTACTGGAAACAATGCTCCTAGGCCAACATTTTGCCATATGTTTATTATATAAGTCCCACGTGCAACTTGTTACCAAGCAGTGCTAGCTCAGATGGCTGTTGTCATGGAAATAACTCTAGGCCAGGCTTTGGGCCTTTACAGCCTATTATCAAGACAAAATAATAAAAGAAATGTACTAATGTATGCGGTGAAAGGACTCGCTCATTATTTTATTATGTTTTCAGGCATTTGCAGCATTTTATTACACCATCGACTACATCAAATCTGTGATGAAGATGCCAGTCAGTTCTCTGGAGGACCTGCTTACCGCCACGGATGCCATCTGCTCCTCCACTTATATCGATGTGAGTCATGACAAGCTGGAATATGCCAGTATTATATTTTAACAATCTCATGTTCATCAGTCGGTCAGCTTTATTGTTACCATGCATCATGAAATTTGCTCTACATCAATTAGTCATAGGTAGCTCAAGCGGATTAATCCACACAATAAACAGAGGCAGATGTCCTTAGGCGCTGAGCATACACATGTTAATATTTTAATAGCAATATACAGATGATACAAGCCAAGTACTTTTCTTTCATTTGAGTGCGTCCTTGTTGAGTATCCTTTCAAATATCTATATACTACCTAGATCACATGCAAGCAGCTATATTTGAAGAGCAAGACCACCAGCAAAAAATATCTTTCACATTTCTGGGGTGGTGCTTGCGCCATTGCCAGGTTCTCATAGAAGTCAGAGGAAAATGGCCATGGCTGATGACTTTTCAGCCACGCTATTCCTTTCACTAGCTTGTTCTTTCACCAGTTCTTTGTAGTTTCCACTAGAGGGGAGCATGATCCTGTATTTTTGTTTTTTTTTTCCAAAGCATCTACTAGAACAGTGGTTTTCAACCTCAACCCTCCAGTACCCCCAACAGGTCCTCTTTTCAGGATTTCCTTCACCTTGCACTTGTGCTTTAAATCAGGGGACTCCAAACTGTGGGCCGCGGGCCAGTTGTGGCCCTTTGCTTGCATTTATCCAGCCCTTGGGGCACTTTTCCTTCCACTGATATGAAGCACTATTCTTCTCACTGACACAGACGATGGGGCGCTATTCTTCCCACTGACACCGAGGACGGGGGCGCTATTCTTCCCACTGACACCGAGGACGGGGGCGCTATTCTTCCCACTGACACCGACGACGGGGGCGCTATTCTTCCCACTGACCCCGACAATGGGGCGCTATTCTTCCCACTGACACCGACAACGGGGCGCTGTTCCTGACACTGAGGACGGGGCGCTGTTCCTGACACTGAGGACGGGGCGCTGTTCCTCCCACTGACCCCGACGGCTGGACGCTGTTCCTCCCACTGACCCCGACGGCTGGACGCTGTTCCTCCCACTGACACCAGAATTTGGGAACTAATTACCCCACTGACACCAACGATAGGGCACTGTTCCTCCACTAGCCACCAAGCCTAGGGTATTGTTTACTCCCACTGCTGCCAGGGCATTTTCTACTCCCACTGGCCACAATCCAGCCCCCCTAAAGTTTGAAGGGCAGTAAACTGGCCCTTTGTTTCAAAAGTTTGGAGACCCCTGCTTTAAATCAATATCCTTTTGGCTTGGCATTTGCGACCGTTATTTTATCTAAGGAAAATTATTATTATTAATATACCGGGTTTATATAGCGCCAACAGTTTGCACAGCACTTTACAATGTAAAGGGAGACAATACAATTACAATACAGTTCAATACAAGCGGTATAGTAGGGTCCTGCTCATGGAGCTTACAATCTAAACCGAGGGAGAGGTGATACAAAAGGTAATAGCTGCAGCATATGATGTGATGGAGGTGACTCAAGTGCAGTTCTTAGGTGGAGGTGGGGTAGGCTTCCCAGAATAAATGAGTTTTCAAGGATCGCCTAAAGTCCAACAAGATGGGAGCTGACCAGACATACTGGGGTAGGGGGTTCCAGAGGCTGAGAGAGGTTCTGGAAAAGTCCTGGAGGCGATCGTGGGTGGAGGTAATGAGGGAGCTAGAGAGCAAGATGTTTTGGGAGGAGAGGATAGTTTGGGTGATATTTGCAGATGAGGTTGGTGATGTTGCTAGAGGCAAAGTTGTGGATGACTTTGTGTGTGAATGGTATTGAAAATACTAACCACAACGTACAGCGTGCGGCCTGACCTCACCCTTCACCCAGACTCTCTCCTTATTGGCTCACTGGCTGTGATTGACAGTAGCGGGAGCCAATGACTCCTGCTGCTATCTCAGCCAATGAGGAGGGAAACATCTGGGGAAGCTCTCGTGCACACTGCTGGATCGAAAGGGGGCTCAGGTAAGTATTAGGTGGGGCTGGGAGGGGCTGATGCACACAGAAGGTTTTTTTGTTTTGTTTTTGTTTTTTTTACCTTCATGCATATACTTCATGAAGGTGCAAAAACCTTGAGCCTTTAGAACCACTTTAGGACTGTGAATATGGTTCAGGAGAGCAGAATTTTTAAACAGAATACTAAGATCAAGAATATGGGGCATGACCTTGCATACTACTTATTTACAATTTCTGAAGGAGCAGGGTAGAAATTGGTCTTATTAAATCTTAGCCATCTTGCCCCAAGAACCGATCTTGGCAGACTGCAAGTTTTCTATGTAAACGGAAAATAAAAATGGTGTTGCACTATCTCTTTAAACAAATTCCATATTACTGAAATGTGGAACCTGTATTTATCAAAACAATTCATATTCCCTGTGTTACAAATCATATAAATGTTCAACAGTGTGTATCATCAACCAAACCTAAAAAAAGTGATTACATAAAACCGTCTGCATTCCTAACATATCCAGTGAAATTCCATAGTTAAAAAACTGTCTGGCGTTGTGATGACATTAGAGCTAAACTTTTCGCTGATGCGTTTCATCATGAGGATGTCATCAGGGGTCGGTGATTGTGAATGAATTGTTTTGATATTTATGTTACACACTTCAGTTTTATGGAATTTGTTTAAATACCTTTTTATTCTTCTTTTTTTTTTTTTTTTTTTCTTTTTCTTTTTTTTTTATTAATTTTGATAACTTTGAGTGCAGCTTTTTCTCTTTTTTTAGATTTGCATACCTTTTTAATTCAAGTCTAGTTTTGCCCTAAGCACAGAGTTTTACGTGTCTGAATTCTAATGTAAAACAACCATTAATAAACTAAAAAAGGTTTGAAACCTGGGTTTTGGAGGTTGAATAACTTCACATTAAAAACAGCTAGAGAGGTCAGGGATAGCTTGTTAAGAATAGTCCATAATCCGGTCAGATATTATTATTATTATACAGGATTTATATAGCGCCAGCAGTTTACGCAGTGCTTTACAATATAACAGGAGACAATACAGCAACAATACAGTTCAGTACAAGAGGGTTAGGACGGCCTGATCCTGGGAGCTTACAATCTAAGAGGGAGGTAGAGATGCACTTTAAAGCAGAACTTCAGCCACAGACATCTTTACAAATTCATAGTGGGGGAAAAAGTTACTTTCTGTGAGTCTTGTTTAGTGTTTGATTCATTCATTTATGCCACCATATAATACAGCTAGTGTTTGTCCTTCCAATATTGCAACTTTGAGAGATGTGGCTCTCACACCATGAAGGGATCTTGTCATCTATCCACCCTTTTCCTCTGCCCTTGTCCATTCACAGAACGCCTTGTATTCTAGGCACATGCAAAGTCCAGGCACAGGTAAACTGTATATGAACAGAATACAAGGCATTTTCTGAATGGACAAGGGAAGAGGAGGGCAGATTAACAACAAACAAGGTTCTTCTTTGTTAATTCCAAAGCTCCTTAAATTCATACAGTGAACCTGTGCTCAAACTATGCACCATAGCAGTAAATCCTTTCAAGTACACTGCCTATCATGGAATGAAAACAAATGTAAGTTCTCAATGGAGAAAAAATACAATTTGTGTTGTGAATGGTCAAACTATATGAAAAAATGAACACAACAAAGCTGCCATTTTTGTCATTTCAATTTGAATTTCCAGCAAGCAATTTAAAATAAAAAAATGAGTAAACACAACTCCTTTTTGAAAGCGTATTTTTTGGCAGGCTTGTACATCATCAACCCTAAAAAACAATCATTTTACAATGTGTATTAAGCTTACAAGCTTGACAAACGTATTTCAAAGCAACCTACTTGATGGTGTTTGGATCAATGGGTTCCATTCTTCAATCTTTTCTAGGTGTGTACGGTAAGGCAGCACCTATGACTCTATTTGTACTGCTGGTTTTTTTTTTTTTTGGTTTTTTTTTTCTATTCATAATTGTTGCATTTTCAGCTTCCAGTCATGCTTTGTGTAGCAGAATGCACCATCAGTTTACCTAGTTTTGGAGGTTGCTGCCCAACTAGGTGTGTGTCAATAAGCCTTATTAGGATCAGAACTTCTCTTGTGCTGCACTGCGTCTATATAGTTATGTTTATTACTTTCCCCTCTCTTTTTCTATAGCTGTCCAGCAAGAGTCCTCCATTTCAACAGAAACATCTCAGTGGATACTGTGCCACCGCTAATTTCATCTACCTGTTAACTAGTAAAGGCTACAAATTTGATAATGGCACTTTCCCCGACATCACTTTTCAGAAGAAGGTAAAAAAATCTCAACACTATACTTGACCTTTTTTTTTTTTTTTTTTCCCTTTCTCATTTTAATCCGATTTGTTATCTTGATATAAACCCGTGTTCAATCTAAAGCTACTCATTTTACCAGGAGACATTCCCATTCACACTTTGTAGCATGACGTGGGAACTCACCCATACATGCAATGTTGTGTTTTTGGCATAGGGCAGCTATTCATTTGAATGACCTGCCCTACTTGGAACAAATGTGGCAAAGAAGGTCATCCACCTTTTTTAAGCTTTCAATGTTTGTTGCACATTTTTTGCAAACTTTCGCGGTTTTAAAAAAATAAAAAATACCTAAACTTAAGCGGTAAGTTAATGGGTGCAAACAAATATTTCATAGGTATGCCTACAAATTTATGGTAGCTTAATACTGAATTTTCCAAACATTTTTACGCGTTTTTGATGCGTTCCAGTTCATTTTTTTTCTCCTATCTTTTTCTTCAACTCAATAGGAACGTGCGTTCTGGTGCGCTTTTGGTGTTTTTAATGTGTTCCCGTACAGTTGAGTTAAAAAAAAATGCAGCATGTTCTACTTTTTTTCTTTTTTTTTTTTCTGAAACTGGAATGAACTGGAACTGACCGCACTGGTGTGAACCATGCCATTGGAAACCATGTAATCTACTATCAATTCGTTTTTGATGCAGAAAAAAATGCACTGGACTGCATGTGGTGTGAACTGGCCCCAACCAATCAGATTATAGTTTAATTAGTCTCCCGCAATGGCTGTATCTCATACAGACCCTCCCAATAACTATTCTTTGGGTCTCAAGTCATTAAAAGATGGATTTATTAACTTTTTGTAGGCATATAAATCTAAAAAGGTATTGTACAGAGTCTTGGCCTTCATAAAGAAACAAGGGGACTTGAAGCAAGATATGGTTGACCTCTCTCTACAATCCTTGCCCTGACAACAGTCCACACTCCCACCAGTGATTATATTCCATCCACTCTTAGGGACCACATTATTTATTTGTTCCAAATCTGGGTGCATCTCAAACTCACAGCTTCACCCTCCTGCTTTAACCCCAATGATTGGTTCCCTGGCTTTCCCTCCTGGCTCCTCTGATCCTCAATTTAAACCATTTATCAGTACCAGCCAGTTTAAGCTAAGGAATTTATTTCCAGTGGAGAATGTAAGTCCATTCCCGAAATGCAGACAAGGCTTGACCCCTACTTCTTTATTGAAATATTGGCAGGCCTAACAAATTAGGCACTCCCTATCTACTGTTAAACCAGGGAGAGTAAATATGAGTTTGTTCACCCTTATTTATTATTACAGGTACGTGTATAGCGCCTTTAATTTAAACATTGCTATATAATATAAAATATTTGTACATTCACATCAATCCCTGCCCTCAAGGTGCTGACCTTTTTATTGGACAGTGAATTTCTGTGGTCAATGATATAAAATGTATAGAGGATCTCACGGTATCTTTGAAATGCAAAGAGGATTCGTTTCATAATATGCTTTTTTGCCATGATTTTCAATTCACGCAGAAATATCATTCCTGTCTTCTCCCAATGTATGTGACATCTAAAGCTACACTATCCACTCCAGGCCAACATTTCTCCAAATGGTGGGGAGACCACAGCCTCAGTTTCCTTATTTATCCCCCCCTCCCAACCCCCATCCTAGTTATTGCAAAAAATGCATATAAGGGCTAAATGTGCTTTTGCTTCCTGTAAGTATGCATTCTGATCAGACTCTATTTTGTAATTGTCTACAAAGTTTGAGATGTGGAGACTACTATGTGGAAATGCATATATATTCTATTGTAATTGTGCTTCAGAAACTTGTCTTTTCATGGTGCATAAGCATTGTGTTATTTTGCGAAAAGACTTAAAATAATAAATGGATTATAGTTGCATTCGATGGGAACACTCAAACAGTAAACATGAATTACTAAAATTTGGCCATCAAATAGAACAGAAGTCTAGCCCTTTTGCTAGCCTTTATGCAGCCCTCGAGACACTATTCCTGATGCAAGGCACTACATTGGCACCAACATTGGGGGATATCAATGATGGAGCACTATTCCTTTCACTGACACCAACATTGGGGGATACAAATGATGGAGCACTATTCTTTCTACTGACACCAACATTGAGGGATACCAATGATGGGGCACTATTCCTTCCACTAATACCAATGATGGGACACTACTCATCCTCCTTCTGACCACCCTGCGGCCATGTTTAATCTCATTATTGCTGGGCCCGGGACATTTTCTACCACTACTGGCCACAATCCAGCCCCCGTATAGTCTGCAGTACAGTAGATTGCCTGTTTGATAAGTTTGGGACCCCCGATAAACATAAGTTTTGATAGTCTATAACTATATTATGGTATTAAACAATATAATAATAAAGACCATTTCACGAAGACCTGGAGTTACAAGGTCCTAGATGGTCAAAAAATGAAATTCACAGTGAACATGTTTGCCTATAACACTCGAGAACCTTTCCTGTGTGCATCAGCCTTGTACAATGTGTTTTCAGTATGAAGTGAAAGATTCTCTTTAATATTTCATCTGTTTATTTCAAAATATCTTGCTATAGTGCTTACAGATTAAGATAATCCTCACCGTTCTTTTCAATGTTCTTTCCAGGCTGGTGACACTTCCATTGGTTGGGCCCTCGGGTACATGCTGAACCTTACCAACATGATCCCAGCTGAGGAGACCTCTGTTCTCAAAGCTACTGACTTCAGTTCATGGGCCGCTCTCATTTTCCTCTTTGTAGTCATCATTTTAATTGCTCTCATCGTCCTATTCAGCACATGCAGGTCAAGTAAACAACAGCAAACCATCTGATGGGAGGATGAAAATTCTGGTTCTTGTTATTGTTGCTCTGCAAGACAAAAAAAAATCCTGCCTTCTTGTGGGTGTCCTCAGTCTCCACTGCTGAGGCCTTACCAACTCGCCTGATAAAGATCTGAAAAACTTATGTCGCTGTTCAGACAATGGAAATCCTGAGGGTTACAGAAGATGATTTTTGGATCTTTAGCTTGCATTTTCAGTTGACTTGCTATTCATGTAAAACACACAGTAAGCTATTGGGTTTTTAGCTAGTCAGCAATATGAGAACATTTTTCAGAATAATACCTTTTGTGTATATAGATCTATTTACTGCTCAGCTATGAATATTAGACTTTTGAAGACTTGAACCATATGGCTGCCACTGGGTGATGAACCACTGTTTGTATCATGTTAACAATATAGCTGTAAATGCTAGGTATACTTATTTCACACTTTGTTTTTCATTGTGTAAATATCAAGAGGTAAATGTATAAACTAGACAACTTATTTTAGCTCCTATAAATTACCTAAAGGTAAACCTAAAGAAATCTGACAAAAGTTAAAGTAATTTGTTGAAATAAGAATTTAAAAAATAGCCAGAAATAAATGCCCCCAGGCTATCTCTAAAATCTTTCTTCCCTCTAAAGAAGAGCATTCCATCTTATCATTCTAACCTACTGCAGCCAACTAAAAATCCTTTACAAAATCAGACTTTTTTTAAAGTCAGCATTTTGTATAGGGCTAGTCACACAAAAATTCGATTCATGGGTTCTTTGGGGATAGAGCACCATTTTATGGAATGGGACACAAAGAATATCCAAGTGATTACCTTTATTCAGAAGTTCTATTTTTTCCCCAAGGGGACAGCAGTGGCATATGGGGTGATGGTAAGTTTTGGAAACCAAGTGTGCCTGCTATAAAAACAGCAGAAGAGAGAGGGGGTAATTTGATCATAGTCTCCAGGGCTATCATCCTTATTCTTGCTTTTTCACTTCATGATTCACTGATCTGCAACAGCTAAGCATGTTATTCATTCAGACTAGCTGCATGTTTGTCAGGTGCTGTGGCCTGTAGCAGCCAATCAGACTCCAGCTGCCATGTTCCTTTTGGAGATTAGAAATTGAATCTAACACCTGAAAGGTTTATACTGGAAAAGCTGTGTGTTTCCATTGCCCTTTTAGGCATATCTCATAGAATAGAAACAAATTCCCCTATTTTATACTCTTAAAGGCCTGTGAAGTTTGGGTGTTTTCAACCACTGCTAAATACCAACCGTTGCAACTGGAAAATGAGATGCGAGGAAAATCTTGCAATGGATTATGTGATCTCTCACATAACTAATGAAATGACTAATGAAATAAAACCAAGTTGTGTATAAATTCAAAGTTCACTAGATTTTTTTTATGTTTTTTTTTAAATTGTTACTCTAATTGTCTGAATGCCTTTTGATTGTGTTCCATAATCCCACCCAACATCAGGCTGACAGTGGGAGTGCCCGCACTCTGAGCCATTTGGACTCTACTGTCCTTCCTAGCTGCCTTCCTGTTTGAAGGAGAGGAGGCAGTTGAGAAGATCTTGAGTTCCACTTGAATAATGCGAAACAAAAAGCCATGATGGATAGTAATGCATTGCAACCAATGAGAAAGACGTGAGGTTTGCTTTCTTTTAGCAGGCGGCAAATAGTAGATCTATTCCATGTATTCAGATGTCCCCAACAGTGATCTTAAACTGTGACGTGTAAAAGTTCAATAAAATGTGTTTTTTTGTTTGTTTTAATTTTGGTTGATTGTTATTTATTTTTTTTCAATAAAAGTCTAAAAAAAAACAAAAACAAAACTTTGAGAGGATAGAATTAAAACGTTAAAAGCTCTGTTAGACATGAATATTTTTTGCAATTTGAATTTGATGTGAAATGTATACATTTTCTAAATAGTGTAGATATTTATTTCTCGTTAAACCAGCCTTTCTCAGTCAATTTACTCCAAGTGAACCCTTGAAAAAATTTCAGGTTTCAAAGAACCCTTCCAAAAAAAAAGGATCTACAGCATTTTCAACATCCATATGTTATAGATATAATACTGTATATTCTAAAAGAATATCAACTACAACATACCTAGAGTATTTGAGGAAAGTTGAAAAAAACGTGCTAGACCTGTAGGGTCTTCAAGTATTGATGTTGATGTAAATGAGCTGGTTCCTAGACAGCTTCTACACCCCAGAGGATCTCCATGGTCTACTTGGCTTGTAGTGTAATGTGATAAAAAAACACGAAACTGAGGTTCCACACCACTGCCTAGAAGTCCAGCTATAACTTTATTCCAATAAAAGTCAGGGGGACAATCCAAAAAATAGCCAAAGAGTTTTGGGGGTCCAAGAGTGCCCCCTTTATCAGGGTATGATGGATGGCAATGTGAATGGATTAGAAGTGAAGTGGACCTCTGCTGTTATTTTTTTGCCAGTGTGATTGCAAGCACAGGTCTTGTCAGCAGCTGGTTTGGCAGCCTAGTGTATTTGACAATCATTTTGTAATTATCAAAAATATGATCCACAATGTGTATCCGTAATGATAATAAAATGAAAAGTAGTGATGGCCAGCAAAGAAACCTAGACATACACCCTTGCATACGTGAAGAAGTGCCTCCTTGCATTGGTGGTTATTGAGAAGCATACCACCCTTACAGACTGCTATAAAGAGCAATAGTGGCATGCCACTAACTTTGCCAAGTGATGTTGGCCTCGGGCCTGTGTCAGCACAATCAGATGGGAGGAGGCCAGTCTGCAAATGCTTAAGGAACCCCTAGCAACCTCTAGAAGAACCTTGGTTGATAATGGCTGCTTTAGATCTAGCAGCAGCAATACACAACTGCAACACACAACAACAGCAACAACACACAACTGTATACTCTGCCCTGGGCCTCCATCATCTGCAGTGGCAGTAGAACCAGTAGCAAGACTATCTAATTGTTTTGTCCTGACTGTGTGACCCTTGCAGCTCCCACACAGGACAGAACCCAGCCCAGCAGCAAGAACTTGCAGAGCACCAGTTAAAGTAGAACTGAAAGCAAACCTTTTTTTCATTCTGGTTAAAGCAAGGGAGGGTTATAACCGATCGCTTTGTTTGGGTTTTTAGTTTGTTTTTTTATTTTGTTGTTGTTTTTTTTTGCAATTTGTCTCCCATTGGAGAGATTTCACTTCCTTCCCCATAGCTTCAACAAGAGTTGAGAAACAACCATCCAAAGCGAGAAAAATCCCTTTATATTCACCAGAATTAGTGCCACTATTGGAAGATTTCCCTTCTATTCCTTTTTCTGGTGAACACTCAAAATTTGGAATTTTCTTTCCTATTGGAGACACAGACAGTTGAAAGTAGGTAGGTGGTCTTTTTCCTGTTCCTTGGGGGCCCCCTCAAGATACCAACGGTCACACCTGGACACAGCTACGAGATCTCGGAAAGTGAATGCACTCCAGTCACCTCAGTTGCGATTGCAAACACTTCAGTTTTATTGGCATAACATCAGGGTTATTATACTGTAGTCTATGGGCAAACACACCCTCAGACCTTCCAATCAAATACATGTACATTTTTTTACCTTAACTCAACAATTATTTGTATGAGGTTTGCATTTTCACTCTTCTGCTTTATCTATCATACCATATCTGGTCTAAAGCCCAGACCATGGCTGTAATCTGACCCAACACCCAAGACCATGGCTGTAATCTGACCCAACACCCAAGTTGTGGTTAAAACTTTTCAGAAGTGAGAGTAAACCTTATCTGCTTTTTTGTAAAGTTTGCAAAAACACTCATTTCTACATGAAGCTGACATAGACAGTTTTGTTTAGTATGTACAAATTTCATATATATGTTAAACTAGCATCTTGTATTAGTGTATACAAAATGGATTCAGTTATATTCCATTTAATCCTTTCAACAGTAATAAAAAAACTCTCTCTCTCTCTCTGCCCTCCTCTCTCTATCTCTTTGCCCTCCTCTCCCTCTCCTTGTCCTCCTCTCCCTCTCCTTGTCCTCCTCTCCCTCTCTCTCTCTCCCTGCACCTCTCTCTTTCTCCCTCTCCTCCCTGCACCTCTCTCTTTCTCCCTATCCTCCCTGCCCCTCTCTTTTTCTCCCTATCCTCCCTGCCCCTCTCTTTTTCTCCCTCTCTTCCTGCCCCTCTTTTTCTCCCTCTCTTCCTGCCCCTCTTTTTCTCCCTCTCTCCCTGCCCCTCTCTTTTTCTCCTTCTCCTCCCTCTCTCCCTGCCCCTCTCTTTTTCTCCTTCTCCTCCCTCTCTTCCCGTCTCTCTCTTTTTCTCCCTCTCCTCCCTCTCTTTTTCTCCCTCTCCTCCCTCTCTTTTTCTCCCTCTCCTCCCTCTCTTTTTCTCCCTCTCCTCCCTCTCTTTTTCTCCCTCTCCTCCCTCTCTTTTTCTCCCTCTCCTCCCTCTCTTTTTCTCCCTCTCCTCCCTCTCTCCCTGCCCCTCTTTTTCTCCCTCTCCTCCCTCTCTCCCTGCCCCTCTTTATCTCCCTCTCTCTCTGCCCCTCTCTTTTTCTCCCTCTCCTCCCTCTCTTTTTCTCCCTCTCCTCCCTCTCTCCCTGCCCCTCTCTTTCTCCCTCTTTCCTGGCCCCTCTCTCCTCTCCCTGCCAGCACTGGAAATAGCTTTACCCCAGTCTGTTTATTAAACTCCTTCCTTCCCATCATCTACCTATAGATGTGGTAAGCTCAAAAGAGCAGGGCCCTCGATCCCCTCATGTTTTGCATTGTATTGTTATTGTTCTGTTACATGTTCTGTCCCCCTTTGTAATGTACAGCGCTGAGCGAACTATTGGCGCTTTATAAATACTGTATAATAATATAACAGAATGTCTATCTTTATTACCGCTTGCCCGCCACCCTATAGCAGAAATACTGCTACAGGGTGCCAGGGCTGTGCAAAATCACGTATATGCACATGATTTTGCATTTCTGGGTAGGGGGTGTGTGTGGCCTCAGCTGTTGATCACCGGGTCCCGGCCAGTGATTCCCCGCCAGAGATCGCTGAGTATCAATGACAGGGGAAGAGACCTGTATGTAAACAATACAGATCTCTCGGCTGTCAGCTCCTGCACACTGCTTTGTATGGCTCTGCAATGTGCTGACAGTACAACACACACACACCACAGTAAAACATACACAGCACACAGTTAACCATTTGATTGTTAACCCCTTCCTACACTGATCACTGTATTAGTGTCACCGGGGATGTCAGTGACAGTTGGTCCGTTCCCCCCAGTGTCAGAATGCACGCCGCAGTCCCGCCATCCCACTATAAGTTGCTGTTTGCCACCATTATTAGTATTATAAAAAAAAAATGTATATATACCGCCGTTTGTAAATGCTATAACTGTCAAATAAACCAATTAATTTACACGTAATGGGATTTTTTTAAGCAAAGACATGTAGCAGAATACATTTTGCCCTAAATTTTATGATGAAATTTGATTTTTTTTATTTTTATTTTTTTACTGTACATGTTTAATAGCAAAAAGTCTTTTTTGTTTATAGCGCAAAAAATTAAAAACGCACAGGAGATCAAATACAACTGAACAAAAGCTCTATTTGTGGGGAAAAAAGGACATACATTTCATTTGGGTGCAGCATTGCATGACCATGCAAATGTCAAAGTAACGCAGCACTGTATCGCAAAAAATGGCTTAGTCAGGAAGGGGGTAAATCCTCTGGAGGGCAATTGGGTATGGTTCGGCAATAAAACCTGGACGCTGGAATTTATGCAGAACTGCACCAGATTTTGCACTCTCCAGTTTTAGTAAATAACCCCCAGTGTGTACCTAAATCACTTCACAATCACCACGCCTCCTTCCTCCACACTATTGAAAATACAGAGTGCTGACTAAAGGCTCTTTTCTGTACTAATGTCTGTTTGTCTATTATTTTTAAGAGTCTGCTAGTCTGCTTGTCTCCTTGTCCTAGGGTGTTCTGTGCCCTTACCCCTCACTCCCTGAATTTTCTTTGTTGAGCATTAAATTTACTTTTGTTCCATGGCGCCCATTTTCTACAGTTGTCTGCAGTCCACCATGCCTAGCAACCTATACCCTGGGGTGAAAATGTCGCCTGAGGTCAGGGGGGTGCTACAGACAGGGCTGCTGTTAGAAACCATGGGGCCCCATACAGCCAACCTGACAGGGCCCCCCCCTTCCAAAAAAAAACAGTTTACTATACTTCCGTTGTGAATGAACACAGCGAATGATCAGTACTGATCGCTCATTGTGTTCATTCAGGAAAGGAAGGGGCTGGTAAATGTGACATATATACTGGAACCTTCCTCCACTCTCCATTCTGAAGGTTCTATTGTCCTAGTGCCTGCAGCTGCAGGTGGGTAGAAGAGGAGGGTAGCCGGCAGCACTGTGGGGGTGAAGGGACCTGGACAGCAGGGGAAAACATATGGTGCACAAGGAGGGTCATGAGGGGCAATTACTGGAACTGATCCACTGTATGGCTCTCTCTGCAGCAGCTGACAGCCAACGCGAGAGAAGTCAGCTTTCAGCTGCTGCAGAAAGAGCCATACAGGGTATCAGTTCCAGTAATTTCCCCTCCACTGTTCTGATAACCGTCCCTGACTACATCTGATTCACCCAGCTGCCTGGGTCCCCTACTGGCCTGGGCCCCCTACAGGAGGTCTGGTGGTACCCCCTTATCCACGACCCTGGCTACAGAGACAACACATATATCAGATGGGGTTCCGGCTCTGGGACAACAGGGCTAGCAAACGAGGATTGTAGGGTGAGATTTTGTTTTGTTTGTTCTTGTTTCAGGAAACATGAATTGAGATAATTTTCCTCCTAGGAGGCAGATGAAAGAAAAGCAGTTATTTTTTCCTGCAATAATTAAACATCATGAACGAGTACATCACTAAGTCGAAATGATAATGTGGGTCAAGTTTCAAAGCCAGATGAGGACAGACTGGGGAATGGAGAATTGTACAGTCAATCCAGGTAACATGAACCAGATAATGAGGGTAATCAAGTGTAATAATTAGAATATCTTCTCTTTTCAGAAACCCTTTGTGATCCAAAAAAAAGCTTGGACTTTCACATCCCTTGTGTGACTTGTTCCTTGAGGTTCAGACTTATTCATTTTACCGCTTGTTTTTCTTTTATTTCAGTTTGCTGCAAATACAGCAGTTGCTATGGAAGCCTATAGAGCTTTTATTTTTAGATGTAAAGGAGAATATGGTCAGCTCATTATAATTTTATCTATGTGTTGAATCTATAGATCTATTAAATAACACTTGTCAAGGGTGACCCATATTTTCCATTGCTGACCTGCATCTGAAAATGATTATTACCTGGCTGCAGTGCTGATCCCCAAGTCTATGCATTCCCTGCGTGCCGTCAGGTTTTTTTTTTGTTTTTGTTTTTTTGGCTTTTTTTAGACACTTACCTAGCATAGCCATTTGACGACTTCAAGTGGTTATACCGGAATGATGCCTGCAGTATATATTTTTTTTTTTTAGAGCCAATGGTCGGCTCTCTTGTAATAGCAATCAGAGAAGCTAACTAGCCACTAGATTGCTATTACAAGCAGCAGGAGGGGAGGTTCCCACCGCCTTCTGTGGCTTTAATGGACTGTCCATTCTCCTGGGATACCTGATTGACCAGCCAGAATGGCTCCATTTGGTTCTGCTATAGGGAACCGGAAGTGATGACTTTACATCACTTCGGGTTTACCCTGATATTAACTGCGCCTTTTTTAAAAAAGAAAATCATTTGGTCATACTGATCTTGGTGTGATCAAATGCTTTTAAGGGCAGAGGAGGGATTTGGGGGTCTTGGTGACCCTAGATCTCTCTATAAAGAGTACCTGTCACATGCCTATTTCTGTGACAAGGGATGTTTAAATTTTTTGTTACAGCAATAAAAGTGATTTTAAAAAAAAATAAAATATTTAAAGCGACAGTGTAAAAAGAAAAAAAAAGTATAAAGAAAAAAATTAAAGTGCCCTATGCAAAGGCGAACACAGGCGCTGCTTCTGCACGCATGCATCCCACAAATATCAGGTATCACTGCAAATGTCCAGTCATGGGCAGTAATTCTAGCATCAGACCTCCTCTTATAAATCTAAAGTGGTAACCTGTAATGGCTTTTAAAGCGTCGCCTATGTTATCATTGTTTGCCACTGTTGCACAGGCATGTGAAATTTTAACCACTTCAGTACTGGGCACTTTTACCCCCTTCCTGCCCAGGCCATTTTTCAGGTTTCAGCGCTCTCACACTTTAAATGACAAGTGCGCGGTCATACAACACTGTACCCAAGCTAAAATTTTATCATTTTGTTCACACAACTAGAGCTTTCTTTTGGTGGAATTTAATCACCGCTGGGGTTTTTATTTTTTGCTAAATTAACAAAAAAAAGACCGAAAATTTTGAAAAAATAAAACGTTTTTCTTTGTTTCCGTTATAAAAGTTTGCAATTAAAGAATTGTTTTTCATAAATTTAGGCCAAGATTTATTCTACTACATGTCTTTGGTGAAAATAACCCAAATTAGAATGTATTATTTAGTTTGTAGGAAAGTTATAGAGTTCACAAACTATGGTATAGATCTGAATATTGATCAATCCTGAAGTACTGACAGCCAATCTAATTTCTTGAGTTCCGAGAATGTCAGAATAGTATAGATATCTCCCAAATGGCCACTTTTTGCAAAGTAGACAGTCTGATGTATTTCATAAGAGGCATGGCGAGTTTTTTGAAGTTGTAATTTTTTTGGCATAATTTTTTGGAAAATGAAAAAATTAAAAATATTTTCACTATTTTTTTTTTTTACATACTGTCACCAGTGCAGTACATCATATAACTGGCATGGTGGTGATCAGGAACACTGACTTGTGACAGTGCAAAAAAAAAATTCTATTTTTTTTTTTTTTATTAGTTTAAATTTTTTATTACACTTTTTTTTTTTCTCTTTTTTTAAGATTTTTTTTTTTTTCATATTTCACTATGACCAAAGTAGTATAATGTTACCATAGTAACATTGTACTACTTTGGGTAAGTGATCAGTATTTTTTTTTTTTTTTTTTACACAATTTGCTTATAGCAAGGAATTACTTTGCTATAAGCAAGCATTTACCTGAATGACATCGATTCATTCAGGGTTTTTTGGGGGTTTTTTGTGCTTAGCTGTGATTTGGCTATGGCTAATCACATGAAACAGCTGGGCTGTGATTGGCCCAGCTTGTGCATGTGATTGCTGTCACCATTCACAGCTAGACACACTAGTATACAATGGATGACATGAAAGGAAGCCATCCATTGTATACAACTGTCATGTGACCTGCTGTGATTGGTCACATGGTACTGGAAACGGGGCCTGTACACAGATCTGTCATCAGCCGTGTCCGAGGTACACGGCCGGTGACAGATTGCGCCGCAGAGCGGCCCTGTGGGCAGACGCATTGCGCATGCCTGCAAGGACGCCATATGGCGTCCACCCGGAGGGACAAGGTGTTTTGCCGGCCAACTTTGTGCTATTGGCCGGGCGGGAACCGGTTAAAGCGTAACATGTTTGGTATCTATTTACTTTGTGCAACATCATCTTTTATATTTTACCAAAAAAAATGCATGTATGTATTGTGTTTTGTGCATTAAAATTATAAAAAGTGTACTTTTTCCTTTGAAAAACCGCTGCACAATTACCGTGTGACAAAAACAAATTGCAACACCCACCAATTTATCCTCTAGGACCTTTTGCTTTACAAAATATGTAATGTTTGGGAGTCCTAACATTTTCTAGAAAAAAAAACTAATTTTCACATGTGAACAAAAAGTGCCTGAAAAGGCCTGGACCCAAAAAAACGGTCCCTGATATAGCATCTGTGTAGCCTGTTAAGGTGTAAAAGAGCCCTCTGAGATTTAGAGGTCCATTTATAGTAGATGTGGATGCTGGGATCCCTCTAGATGTCACATAGACCTGGACCCTGCTCAGTGAGCATATAAAATGAAGATCTCATTTATTATGCCTCAACTGTTCTCTGGGCAGGGGCGGATTGACCATTTGGAAACTCGGGCACTGCCCGAGGGCCTGGGGTCAGTAGGGGGCCCCATGAGATGCCCCTGGTACCTTTTTCATAGGCTTTTTTGAGTTTGGGCAAGGACACAGGGGACCCATGATCCCCTATTGCCCAGGGGCCCCATGAGTTGTCAGTCCGCCCCTGTCTCTGGGTTTGCACCAGTTCATCTATTCACGTTAATATCTGCTTGGGCCTTCTGCCTACAGACCCCCTCAGTCACCGGGCCAGGGTTGTGGAAAAGAGGCCCTTGTCCTCATCAACAAAGGCAAGGTACCCCGTTATGGTGATTACATGTGGCCAGGTATAGTCCAGGAGTAAGGTGCATGCTCATCCCCCATTCTTTCTCGACCAGCCAAACTACATGCTTAGATAAGGATTTGGTTTGGATTTTAGGGGGGACACCCCATACTACCAATTTTTTAATTGTTGCTGTGGGGTACCCTTTACATCTATACTAGACGAGTAGGGTCTGATTTTGTATTTTTAGTGGGGCACTATGCCATTTGTGAGCTACATTTTGGACTGGGTTTAGTTTTAAAGATCCATTCCACACCGTTACAGGTTAGGAGGTTTGGATGGAGTTTGGGGGTAAAAGGACTACGAAATGCCTATCAATGGCTGAATATTAAAATGCATGCTTGGCCACTTCAGCTGTCGTTCACCAGGTCCCGGGCGGTGATTCCCCGCCGGCACTCAGCGATTGTCAAGGATCACTGACTGGGCAGAGTTCTGTATGTAAACAACACAGATCTCTCCCCTGTCAGCTCCATCACACTGCTTTGTATGGCTCAAAGCAATGTGCTTACACAGTAAAACACGCACACAGTTAACCCTTTGATCGCCCCAGATGTTAACCCCTTCCCAGTGTCATTATTACAGTGTCAGTGCTTTTTATTAGCACTGATCACTGTATTGGTGTCACTAGGGTTGTCAGTGACAGTAAGTTCCCCCCCCAGTGTCAGAATGCCCATCGCAGTCCCGCTATAAGTCGCTGATTGCTGCCATTACTAGTATATAAAAAATTCCAGTGTATTTACCGCCATTTGTAAACACTAACCAATTAATTTACACGTAAACCAATTAATTTACACGTATTGGGATTTTATTTTAGCAAAGACATGGAGCAGAATACATTTTGGCCTAAATTTATGACAAAATTTGATTTTTGAAATTTTTTTTACTGGACATGTTTAATATCATAAAGTCACAAATATTGTTTTGTTTCTCAAAATTGTTGGTCTTTTTTTGTTTATAGCACAAAAAATAAAAACCGCACAGGCGATCAAATACCACCAAATGAAAGCTCTATTTGTAGGGAAAAAAAGGACATAAATGTAATTTGGGTGCAGCATTGCATGGCTGTGCAAATGTCAGTTAAAATAATGTAGCGCCCAGGGGCGGACTGACAACTCATGGGGCCCCTGTGTCCTTGCCCACACTCAAAGCACACCCAAAAAAGCCTATAAAAGGTACCAGGGGCATTTTCATGGGGCCCCCTACTGACCCCGGGCCCTCGGGCAGTGCCCAAGTGCTCAAATGGTCAGTCCGCCCATGGTAGCGCCGTATTGCAAAAAAATGGCAATCATCTAAGCACAGGAGTGCTAGTGTGTGTAGCTGCACCGCTGCAAGCGAAAAAACATCTAAAAGCTGTACAGAGGCTGTTGTGTCACTAGGTGGCAGTCAGAGCCAAGCGAAGGACTTGTGACTTCTTGTACTGTTTGCAGCATGATTCTGTATTAAGATGAATACATCTGTGTTATTCAGGGCCAGTTCACACCAGAATGTGCACGTTCCTGTGCGTTTTCAGCATGGTCCACCTTGACAGCTCATAAATTGTCTGCAATACACGCTGGAACACGAAAAAAAAAGTTAAACTTTCAAAAATGCATGGTACTTAAGGTTACCACCTCATCCCTTTAAAACTGAACACATATTAATTATAGTAGTTCTGAGGTTAATTTACCGTAGGTTCATAACTAAGCGTTTTCTGCAGCTGTTTGCAGAAATGCAGTACAGTCCATTTAACATGATTTCCTATGCGATACATTCACATCTCCGCATTTTCACCCGGTGCAATTTTTATAAAGGGTCAGGGGCTTTTTTGAACAGAAAAAGTTGCATTTTGTTTCTATAGATGGAAACGCTGCAGAAAAGCATGTATTGCGTTTTTGCTGCAATTTTTATGCGTTTTGTGTTTTAAATCTTCCTATCAACAAGAAAAATATAAAAAAAACACAAAATGCATCAAAAACGCAAGTGCAAAAATGCACAGCAAAACGCAGTGCAGAAACGTCTGAAACGCAACCTGCATAGGCGTGAACCTAGCCGTAATGCAGATAAAGCACGAAGTGAGGTTAATTACCAGCCTTAAT
This sequence comes from Staurois parvus, assembly GCF_062004578.1. Classification (NCBI taxonomy): domain Eukaryota; kingdom Metazoa; phylum Chordata; class Amphibia; order Anura; family Ranidae; genus Staurois; species Staurois parvus. Next base: position 12,100,034 of record NW_028317950.1, on the reverse strand, counting down.
CAGCCACAAAACCTATGTCATTAATGTGTTTGGTTTTAACCACTTGCCTACAGGTCACTTATACCCCCTTCCTGCCCAGGCCAATTTTCAGCTTTCAGCGCTGTCACACTTTGAATGACAATTGCGCGGTCATGCAACACTGTACCCATATGAAATTTTTATCATTTTTTGAGACAGAGCTTTCTTATGGTGGTATTTAACCTCCCTGACGGTATTCCCGAGTGTAGCTCGGGGCAAAGTTTCAGTACCAAAAGCGGTAACCCCGAGCTACACTCAGGCTTACCATGCGGCGTTGCACAGGGATTCCCTACAGCGCTTACCTTGTCCTTCGTCCCCACGATGCGTCCCCTGCAGCGTCTCCAGCCATCTGATGCCGGCATCTGGCTTCCGTGTTCCGGTCCCTGTGACGTCGGGACGTACGGGCACCGGAACCGGCGGCAAATTTTAAAATAAAAAAAAAATGAAATTTTTTAAAAAACGATTATTTCATAGCAAAACATTCCTGTATCAAAGCATTTCACATACATTTTGTCCCTACTGCTTTGTCCTGTGCCCTGCCTGCATTTTGACTGTTCTTTCTGCCTGGAAACTTAGAAAAGTCCATGGCGTCCAAAAAGCGTCCCTTTAGGTTAAAATCGGTTTTAGACCGACTAGAGAACAGCGATAGTAAATCAGAACTACTTGCAGAATTGAGTGATAATGATTCGTGGGGAAAATTCATCATCAGACATTTAAAATGATTTTGCGACTTTACTCAGTGATGTGCGAACTTGACACTATATTTCAAATTTCAGTGTTTTTGGTTTGATTATATTATTGAATTAAATTTATTATTATTTTTTATGAGTATTTATTAAATTATAATTTATGATTTTGTGTTTCAAGTTTTATCATATCCGGAATGTTTACTAGACTCTTGTTCAGACAGATTTCAGGGAGTTATTCCTAAATTGCAGGCCTACAATAAAAAAAATACATATTTCCATGCAAAAAAATGGTACCGCTTTTGGTACAAAATTCCTGACATAATCATACCGCCAGGGAGGTTAATCACCTCTGGGTTTTTTAATTTTTGCTAAACATACCAAAAACAACTGAATTTTTGAAAAAAAAAACAATTTTTCTTAGTTTTTGTTATAAAATTTTGTTAAGTGATTTTTCTCCTTCATTGATGTGCGCTAATGAGGTTGCAGTGATGGGCACTGATAGGTGGCACTGATGAGCACTGATGGGCATTGACAGGCATCACTGATGGGCACTGAAAGGCATCACTCATATTTGGCACTGTTAGGCGGCACTGACTGGCATTGTTAGGCAGCACTGATAGGCAGCACTGATGGGCTTGTCCAGTTATTGGACACAGCTGATCACATGACCGAGCCGACATCTTCAGCTCTTTCCGTTGATTGGTGATCTGCTGTGTCCAAGGGAGGGAGGTCAGCACTCGCGGTTAGAGTGGGAGGACGTCATATGATGTCCTCCCAGAACAAGAGAACCGCCTTGCGCCCATCATTTCCTTATATGGCGGGCGGGAGGCTGTTAAAGGGATGAGGTGGCAACCTAATGGTACTGCAGTACCTAGCGATTTGGTGGCTGCAAACGTGCTGCATTTGCACAATGCATTTGGGTGCCATTAACAATTCATTGGCTCTCGCAAAGGGCAGCAGGTTCACCTGGGGTGTGGGAAATTCACATGGAATGCTCCTTTCCTGCACCACATTTTGGTGTGAACCAGCCCTTAGTCTTATATGGAGCAATCAAAACTGAAATTATCAGCAAATACTAAGGAAGCCATTTATAAAGCAGCAGGATGTCCTGACCATGGCCATACATTTTTTGCTTTTTGATTAAAATCTTCAACAGTTGGAAGGGTGTTTGCATATAAAAGTTGGGATTTCAAAGCAAGCGAAGAACCATACATTCTAAAGACTTGAAAAGTTTCAGCCCCAGTTCATACTGATGCGGTGCGGGAAACACAGCGATTCTTGTGAGTCTCCCGCGCCGCGTAGCAATCGCACTGTGTTTTGTAATCTGCTGCGGGTGTCAGTGGAAAGTTAATGACACCCCAAAAGCAGGTTGCAAATGCAATGTCTGCCAGAACCGGATCACATGAGTATAAACACAGGTTCAAGTGCAAATAAAAAAGAGCTGGCCACACCTTTTTGATGCGGTGTGATTTGAGCCATTCAAAATAAATGGGCTCAAATAACACGGCACAGAATGCGGTGCGATTCAGTGTGAATCTAGGCTCAAAGGATATGCTGGGAGGAGCGGAAAACTTGTAAGCACTTTCCTCCTAGCCCCAGGACATCACAAAATCACTGCACTCAGTATTTTATAAAATATCAAACATAGAATGCCCACGCAATGCGTAGCATTTCCAGCGATGTCCTGTGGAGTTCAGAGAGTGAAAGCAAAGGGAAGAAAATGTGGTTCAGCCTCCCCGCACAGGTGGCGCTGTTCTGGCAGCTGGCTTGCTCCTCCAAGGCCTCCGTAGGCATCGTCAGGGGGCAGCTGTCCAATTGGACACTGCTGTGCTGAATGACCTCCACAGCCATTTTTAGTGAGGGCAGTGCTAAAAAATATCACTGTACTCTGCAGTTGATGCACATTTGCCAAGTGAATAGGTTGGGGACAGGAACCCACTGGTAAGGGACAGTGTGTCTATTACAGGGAAAGGTTTCGGTGGAAGAGGGACAGACTAAGGACCTTTTAGACTGTTTCCGTCAACCTGCAAGGCCTGTGGGTCTGGGTTTGGAGCCCCTTCACCCTCTTAAGTGTCCTTTCCGCTGGATCACCTACCAATCACCTTCTTCTTGAGATGTGGCCAAATATCACAAGCTTGCTCTCGTGTTTTCTATTTTTATTTTATTTTTTGCACTGTAAGCAAAAACAATTTTGAGAAAAAAAACAATATTTTTGACTTTTGCTATTAAACATGTCCAGTAAAAATAATGTAAAAAATCTAATTTCATCATAAATTTACACCAAAATGTATTCTGCTACATGTCTTTGCTAAAAAAAAATCCCAATACTTGTAAATTAATTGGTTTACGTGAAAGTTATAGTGTTTACAAATGGCGGTATACAGTAGATACTGGGATTTTTTTTTCCTACTAGTAATGGTGGCGATCAGCGACTTTTAGTGGGACTGCGGCAGGTATTCTGCCACTGGGGGGAACTAACTTGGTGTCACTGACATCCCCAGTGACACCAATACAGTGCTAAAATAACAGCACTGACACTGAACTAATGGCACTGGGCAGGAAGGTTAATGTGAGGGCCAATCACGGGGTTAACTGTGTGCTGGGAGTGTTTTACTAGGGGGTGGGGGGAGGGTGTGCTTCACTGTAAGCACACTGCTTAGGATGGCTGTTCTGTGCACAGCCATCTCAAGCAGTGTACCTGAACTGACAGGGAGGAAGACTGTTTGTAAACAAAACAGTATTTCTCCCCGTTGGTGATTGGCGGTAATCACTGGGTGCCAGCGCCCCCTAGCAATGCGAAATCACGTATATTAAATTTTTTTGAAAGGGTCAAGGACCTTTTTCCTGCAGCCGATTGCGTTTTGCGTGTTAGATTCAGTGGATGCAAGTGTTGTGTTTTTTGTTTTTTTTTTCTTTTTAGGCAGTATAAAAAATTCTGTTTGTGTATGGCAACTTTAAACTCCCTGGCGCTCAAGTAGCATCAAAGCCGCATTACAAGAACAGAACTGTCATTCCTATTAGCCAAAAAATTGCGACTTAGGACATATAATGGTTCCTGCACTACTTTGATGCTACTTGTGTGCCATAGAGTGTAAAATCGCATCAAAGTCGCACTACATGATCAGAACCGTTTCATATTAGTAAAATCAAAACGCATAAAAAAACGCGTGTTCAAAAATGCCAAACGTGCTGGAAAAATGAATCAATCGCAACCTGTATGGATGTAAACCTAGTCTAATGCAGGCCATACATGGTTCGAATTCCAAATGATTTTTCGTCCGAAAATTGAAAATGTTGTTTGCTCGGTAATCCAATGGTGCCATCAATGATTTCGAAAATCAGCCGACCAAGTTATAAAGTTCACCCCATATAACAGGAGAAACTTCTGTTCCTTCCAGGTCATGGCTCATGCGGATATTCTTTTCGGAAAAATGATTGTTCGATTTAACCATCGAGTCAAAAAGTTTTTCACGAATTTTCCAACACGCCCGATCACTGAAAAGGGAAGGAACCACAAAAATCGTCCGGTGCCAATGACCCACTAACAGGGCGAAAATCAGCAGATTGTTCGTAGGTTATTTTCGGATGAAAAATTGGTCGAATTTCGACCCATGTATGGCCGGCCTAAAAGGAAATTCTTTATATCCGGTGTGCATTGTATTCCTTCAAATGTACATGCAATATTCTGGTAGAGGTACTGTATGTCGGCACCAGCACCTGGAGTTTTGCAGAGCAGTATGGAGTGTGAGTTCACTTGAATCAGCACTAGCACATAGATGCAGCTAATGAAATCCACTCATACTTGCTCTTTCATGATCGGTCCCCTTGAATTAGTGGTAGTCCACCCTGAACCTGTCTGAGCTACTGCTTGCTTGGATCCTGTGCTAAGTAAGGCCAATTAGAATTCTACTGGCATCTGCAAGCTCAGTCTTTTTTGTTGTCAGCTAATCCCTCTCTCTGCAGTGAAGGTGGTGTCACCGTAAGCCATCACATTGCAGTGTGTGTTGGGTTACACCTTGGGGACAGCAAACTGCACCAGCCAAGGGAGCCGTGAAGGTCGTGGTGAACACCGAAAGCAAAAAATAGGTAAAACAAAAGTAACAATGTAAAAGGTACTCCCCGTACAAGCCAGCTTTTGACTAGGCAAAGGAAGCATGGCAGAGGCTGGGGTGTAAGGTTTTTTTTTTTTTACTTTTTTTTTTTTTCTCCAATGGTTAATTATTTCTTTTTTCTTTAACTCGACATTTTATATTTAGTTGATGGGAGGCTACCTAAAAAGTACATCTTGCATTGTCAAGCAAGGTCCGCTTGAAGGAGAGTAGAGTGTGGACCTTTCATACCTATGTACAAGCTGCGGCATGTATTTTGATGTGCTCTTCTGTATGCATTTATGTGTTTGTTCTAAAGAGGACCTTGCACTACAGGAAAGGTCTACTTATTAAAGTGATACTAAATCCTTCCTTTATTTGGGGGGAGAAGATCCACACTAGGGCTACTTCACACTAGCTTTGAAAGCAGGCATTTGAGAGGCGTTTTTAATGCTCCTGAAACATCTATGGAAATGATACTATGGGCAGCACACAGTGCTGTTCACATTATCAAAACATGAAGCGTTAGCATCACGCCACTTCAAAATTGAAGCCTCATGTCGAGTCAGGAAAAGTTGAAGCCTTTCAACGCCTCCCATTCAAGTCTATGCTGCTGCTCCTCAAACCCCCTGGCAGGCGTTTGTGGGTGTTAATACCATTACAGTTTATTATAGGCTTTTGTGGTGCGGTTTTAACGCTTGTAAAATGTCCTTGTAAAAAGCTCATTAACGCCTGTGCTAACTCTACAGGGGCATTTTTGAAGAGTTAAAAATTTAGCCAAGTGTGAACAAGCCCTTACTGTGCAATTCATATATATATATTTTTATTGCCTCTTCTTTAGCTCTTTTTAGTTAAGGATCATAGGAAATTTTTTTTTCTATGTGCCCTATGCCGGCCATAGACGGGTCGAAAATCGGCCGATTTTGCAGCCGAAAAAAAAAATCCGCCGATTTTCACGCCGTTAGTGGGTTAATTGGTTGGCCGTTTTTTGGGGTTTTTGCACATTTTTTTTATTGGTCATGTTGTAAAATTTGCGGCCGATTTTGACGATCGGCCAATTTTCCTGACAATGATGGGCAAATCGGCCGATCATTTTACCGATAAAAAATCTGCGCATGAGCTGTGATGGAGGAGGAGGAGGATTATGTGTTAAAATAAAAGTAATAATACATTCTACTCATACTGTTCAACAACACGGTCATTCAAGAACATACCAATAGTTTCCCACCCCCTTTATGTGGAATGTGTAAATATAGAGTTTCAACATTTATAGATATGTAGACAGTTTGATGTGTAATGTAAACATGATCAAGATTCATGAGAAGGTGATGTACCGTATTTTTCGCTCCATAAGACACACTTTTTTCCCCCCAAAAAAGGGGGGGGGAAATGTCAGTGCGTCTTATGGAGCAAATGTAAAGCGGCCAGTCCGGTATTTCTGCCACCACCATGTCAGAATATCGGGCCGGCCGCTCAGCTCTTCTCTCCTGCAGGACCTTACCTGTTCCTCGCTCCAGCGCTGCAGTCTTCCCGCGGCGGCTTCTGTGACAGCCGGGTGCCCACTGTGCATGCGTGAGAAGCGCTGCGCTTTGCGAATGGTCTGGTGTCTTCTGGGACACATGACAGGTCCCAGAAGGCTCCGGGCCATTCACAAAGCGCAGCGCTTCTCACGCATGCACAGTGGGCACCCGGCTGTCACAGAAGCCGCCGCAGGAAAAAGGAAGGATAACTCCGCGGAAGTGGGAGCGGGGACCTGTCAAATTCAGGTACCCGTTCCCCCTCCCTCCCCAAAGGTCCGCAGTCTCTGGTAATCTCCTTTACTGTCTGCAGTCTCTGGTCATCCCCTGCACTGTCTGCAGTCTCTGGTCATCTGTACTATGTCCGCAGTCTCTGGTCATCTCCTGTACGGTGTCCGCAGTCTCTGGTCATCTCCTGTACTATGTCCGCAGTCTCTGGTCATCTCCTGTACTATGTCCGCAGTCTCTGGTCATCTCCTGTACTATGTCCGCAGTCTCTGGCCATTCCCTGTACTGTGTCCGCAGTCTCTGGTCATTCCCTGTACTATGTCCGCAGTCTCTGGTCATCTCCTGTACTGTGTCCGCAGTCTCTGGTCATCTCCTGTACTGTGTCCGCAGTCTCTGGTCATCTCCTGTACTGTGTCCGCAGTCTCTGGTCATTCCCTGTACTGTGTCCGCAGTCTCTGGTCATCTCCTGTACTGTGTCCGCAGTCTCTGGTCATCTCCTGTACTGTGTCCGCAGTCTCTGGTCATTCCCTGTACTGTGTCCGCAGTCTCTGGCCATCTCCTGTACTGTGTCTGCAGTCCATTGGTTCAGAATATTTTTTTTCTTGTTTTTCTCCTCTAAAACCTAGGCGCATCTTATGGTCAGGTGCATCTTATGGAGCGAAAAATACGGTATATCTTTTAGGTACGAAGGTAAATCCTCTATATGGTTTCTCAAATAACCATCAATTATGATGCTCACATTCTGAGTTAAACAATGAATCCCAGATACGATCAAAGATCTAAAGTGCTTTTAATCTCTTTAGTGATGCGTCATAGGCTCTTTTTTAATGCATAGTTTAATTTTTACAAAGAAATCCGGTAGTATACAACTAGAGATGAGCGAATCGAACTTGGCGAAGTGGAATTCGTTTCGAATATTAGGAAAAATTCGAATCCGAAAATTAGCAGACTTCGGATGCGCAAATCGAAATTTTTCCAAAAATGGCGGCTACATGTGTGGCGACGGAGCGGGGATCTCTGGGAAGGCGCGCAGACAAGGCGCGCTGACCCATAATGCATTCATTCATGACATGTGATCGCATTAGCCAATCAGCAGCCAGCCAGCCAGCACTGTGTAATGGTGGAGCTATAAATTGCGGCCATCTTACAATTCTCCATTTGCCTCCGGTCATTCAAGAGAGACAGACCTCTCTGTATTAGGGACAGAGTTAGGGCCACAGATACTTTAGGGACACAGAATCGTTACTTAGGGACACAGAATTGTTACTCAGGGACACAGAATTGTTACTCAGGGACACAGAACTGTTACTCAGGGACACAGAATTGTTACTCAGGGACAGACACAGAATTGTTACTGAGGGACACAGAATTGTTACTGAGGGACACAGAATTGTTACTCAGGGACACAGAATTGTTACTCAGGGACAGAGAACTGTTACTCAGGGACAGACACAGCATTGTTACTGAGGGACACAGAATTGTTACTGAGGGACACAGAATTGTTACTGAGGGACACAGAATTGTTACTCAGGGACAGACACAGAATTGTTACTGAGGGACACAGAACTGTTACTCAGGGACACAGAACTGTTACTCAGGGACACAAAACTGTTACTCAGGGACACAGAACTGTTACTCAGGGACACAGAATTGTTACTCAGGGACAGACACAGAATTGTTACTGAGGGACACAGAATTGTTACTGAGGGACACAGAATTGATACTCAGGGACAGACACAGAATTGTTACTGAGGGACACAGAATTGTTACTGAGGGACACAGAATTGTTACTGAGGGACACAGAATTGTTACTCAGGGACACAGAATTGTTACTCAAGGACACAGAACTGTTACTCAGGGACACAGAATTGTTACTCAGGGACACAGAACTGTTACTCAGGGACACAGAATTGTTACTCAGGGACAGACACAGAATTGTTACTGAGGGACACAGAATTGTTACTGAGGGACACAGAATTGTTACTGAGGGACACAGAATTGTTACTCAGGGACACAGAATTGTTACTCAGGGACACAGAATTGTTACTCAGGGACAGACACAGAATTGTTACTGAGGGACACAAAATTGTTACTGAGGGACACAGAATTGTTACTGAGGGACACAGAATTGTTACTCAGGGACACAGAATTGTTACTCAGGGACACAGAACTGTTACTCAGGGACACAGAATTGTTACTCAGGGACAGACACAGAATTGTTACTGAGGCACACAGAATTGTTACTGAAGGACACAGAATTGTTACTGAGGGACACAGAATTGTTACTGAGGGACAGACACAGAATTGTTACTGAGGGACACAGAATTGTTACTGAGGGACACAGAATTGTTACTGAGGGACAGACACAGAATTGTTACTGAGGGACACAGAATCGTTACTCAGGGACACAGAATCGTTGAATTAAAGAGTATGTCAGACAACACGCAGAGGAGTGGCAGAGGAGGCAATGTTTCAGGAGCGAGCAGACGTGGCAGCAGAGGAAGGGGTCGAGGCAGCACTAGTCGCAGCCAGAGGCCAGTGCTCCCGGTGTCATCCAGCGGTCGTGCCTCCACCGACAACCCTGCCGTCATCGATTGGTTGGCTCGGTCGTCTTCCTCTTCCCAGGTCACCTCTGACACCTACAGCCAACGGTCGGTGGGTACGTCAGACACAACCGTTAGTTGGCATGGCCCGGGAGCAAGCCCACTGAAATCACGTGTCCTCTACCTGCCCCTGTCCTTTGGTGTTCCCTCACCAAGCAAAGTATCGCATGCTGTGGGCTCAGCCCCACTGTACAGTGAGGAAGAGCTAACAGAGGGCGGTCAGGATCGGGGGGAGACATCCGCCTCTTCAGCAGCCAGGCGAAGAAGTACTGGCGAGGAGAGTGGCTCGGTAGCCGGTCTAGAGACAGGTCTGTCTCCTGACCCACACGCAGCCGAGGGGGCTAGTAGTGAGGCGGAGACCCTAATTGATGATGATGAGGCTGATCGCACTTGGCAGCCTCGTCGTCATCAGGCTATTGCTTCCGCATCATCAGGAGAAGAGGGTGGCAGCTTGGCAGCGAGCAAAACAGTCGGTGGGTTGCCCAGGAGGCAGCAGGGTCGCAGCAGTGTAAGTGGAGGCAAACGGCCACGGAGAAGAGCACCAGCTCCACTGCAGCCTACCACCACGGCTAGTAGTGGTGCCGGTGTGCACGGAGGAAGTAGCAGTCAGCCAGTGAGGAGTAGCGGGGGCAAAGTTTCCTACTCGGCGGTGTGGCAATTTTTCGTCAAGCCGCCCGAGGAAGTAAACGTAGCCGTATGTCGACTATGTGGCCAGAAAGTCAAGCGTGGCCAGGGGGCCCATGTTGGGACTACAGCGTTGCGTTAGCATATGCAGCGTCGCCATTCGGTGGCCTGGGAAAACCGTGATAAAGATACGGCGGTTCTGCCTGCCCCAGCCCCCGCTCCATCACCCGCTCCGTTACTTGCTCCGTCACCCGACGTCAATCGCCCTCTATCAGCCAGTCAAGGCTCCAACAACTCTGCTGAGGGGAGTTGTCGCTCGTTGGCATCTTCCGCTCGTTCAGATGCTCCTTCTCCTGCTACTCCTCTTCACGGATTCCGTCAGCAGTCTTTCTTGGAATCCGTTTCCAAGAGACAACAGTTTGCGAGCACGCACCCGACGGTGCAGAAGCTGAACGTCCTCCTGTCCAAGTTGCTGGTGCTGCAGTCCCTCCCTTTCCAAGTGGTGGACTCAGCACCTTTCCGAGAAATGATGGCTTGTGCCGCGCCGCGGGGGAGAGTGCCAAGCCGGCATTTCTTCGCCAAAAAGGCAGTGCCAGCCCTGCATTCACATGTAGAAGAGATGGTGGGCCAGTCTTTGAGCATGTCGGTCTCTGCCAAAGTGCACGGCAGCGCCGACGTGTGGAGCTGTAACTACGGTCAGGGACAGTACATGTCATTTACGGCCCACTGGGTGAACGTGGTGCCGGCACAGCCGCACCAGCAACTTGGACAGGTCACGCTGCTTTTGCCTCCACGTTTGCACGTCCTTGGTCCAGCAAAGATGTCCGCCTCTACCACCTCTTCTTCCGCCGTGTCCTCAGCCTCCACCCCCGTGCCAAGTCCCATTACCCGACCGGCATATCACATGTGCAGGGCGCAACGGTGTCACGCTGTGCTGCACCTGGTATGCCTTGGCGAACGTAGTCACACAGGGGAGGAACTTCTGAGTGTAATGAACAGAGAAATCGACAGATGGCTGTCTCCGCGCAAACTGAAAATCGGAACCATGTTGACCGACAACGGAAAGAACATGGTGTCTGCTCTGCGTCAAGGAAGGTTGTGCCATGCGCCATGCATGGCTCACGTGTTCAATCTGGTTGTCAAGCGGTTCCTAAAATCCACCATCCCACTGCAAGACATCCTTAAAATGTCACGTAAACTTTGCATGCATTTCAGCCATTCCTACACCGCAAAGCACACCCTCCTTGAGCTGCAGCGGCAGAACGGAATTCCACAGCATCGCCTGATCTGCGACGTTGCAACAAGGTGGAATTCAACCCTACATATGTTAGACCGCCTTTACGAACAGCGAAAGGCCATCACCGATTTCCTGATGTTACAAGCGGATAAAGGTACTCCCCTGTGTAACTTAGATGTCAGCCATTGGCAGCTCATGCGTGACACCTGCCGCTTGCTCAGGCCCTTTGAGGAGGCCACGCTATTCGTGAGTCGGCAGGACTATGGGATGAACGACGTCATTCCTCTGTTGCACGTCCTGGAACAAATGCTGTTAACAATGGCTGGTCAGGGTGCGGTAGACGTGGCGCACAGATCTCAACGCCACATGACCCCTGTGGGGGCAGGACAGGAAGAAGAGGAGGAGGTAGAGGAGGACATTGGTGCTCAGGAATTATTGAGTGAAATGGGTGGTTTTTCCACTCAGCGGACAGGAGTGGAGGAGCAGGAGCATCTGGTAGAGGAGGAGGAGGAGACAGAGGACCCAGACGCACCGTGGCAGTATGCTGTGGAGATGGAGGCAGGGAGTCCCTCACATTCCTTGGCACAAATGGCCCATAGCATGCTTGGTTGCTTGCGTAGCGACAGCCGAATAATAACCATCAGACAGAGGGATGACTTTTGGCTGTCCACCTTGTTGGACCCTCGCTACCGTTCAAAAATGGTGGCCTTTTTCACACCTGCTGAGAGGGAGGCCAAAATAACGTACTATAAAAACCACCTATGTAGTCAGTTGGTCTCTGCCTTTCTGCGCCAACGTCCATCCTCAGACACTGTGGGCCCTGTGCGCTCGCGTTCTGTTGCCATGGCAGCAGGGGAGGGGTGGGGTGGTAGGAGCAGTGGCAGCTCCACCAGCAGCAGCTGCCTCAGTCTGCAGTCGATGATGAGTAGCTTTCTTCACCAGCGCAGTGAGGAAACTACTAACCAGCCGCAGCAGCAGCAGCAGCAGCAGCAGCAGCATCAGGTGGATCTGGAGCAGGACCTCAAACAACAGGCTTGGGCCTACTTGGACAGCACCCTGCCAACCGAGGTAGACAATCCCCTTGACTACTGGGCAACGAAACTTGACCTTTGGCCCCAACTAGCTGAATTTGCCCTTGAAAGGCTGTCATGCCCGGCCAGTAGCGTGGCATCGGAGCGCGTGTTTAGTGCGGCAGGAGGTATTGTAACTCCGCGGAGGACACGACTGTCCACCCAAAGTGTGGAGAGACTCACGTTTGTGAAAATGAATCAGGCGTGGATTAGTCTGGATTTCAAACCACCAGTTCCTGACACAACTGACTAAATCCGCCATGAATCATGCCCCAAACATGTTATTATTTTTAACATAGGATTCTGTATGGCCTTCAATTTAAGCTGCTTACGCTTCGCCACTCTGCCATGGGCCCCTGTACCGCCTCCTCTTGCTGCTGCCAGGTCCAGAGTGTGTCATGGGTCCCTGTACGGCCTCCCATTGCTGCTGTCTCCATCGCCACACTCTGCCATGTGCCACTTTCAGGTCTCCTCACACTGCTGGTGGGTTCCATTTTGTCATAGGGTGCTGGCAGATTACGGGCCTCCCATTGCTGCTGCCAGGCCCGTAATCTGCCATGGGCCCCTGTACCGCCTCCTCATGCTGCTGCCAGGTCCAGAGTGTCTCATGGGTCCCTGTACGGCCTCCCATTGCTGCTGTCTCCATCGCCACACTCTGCCATTTGCCACTTTCAGGTCTCCTCACACTGCTGGTGGGTTCCATTTTGTCATAGGGTGCTGGCAGATTACGGGCCTCCCATTGCTGCTGCCAGGCCCGTAATCTGCCATGGGCCCCTGTACCACCTCCTCATGCTGCTGCCAGGTCCAGAGTGTCTCATGGGTCCCTGTACGGCCTCCCATTGCTGCTGTCTCCATCGCCACACTCTGCCATGTGCCACTTTCAGGTCTCCTCACACTGCTGGTGGGTTCCATTTTGTCATAGGGTGCTGGCAGATTACGGGCCTCCCATTGCTGCTGCCAGGCCCGTAATCTGCCATGGGCCCCTGTACCGCCTCCTCATGCTGCTGCCAGGTCCAGAGTGTCTCATGGGTCCCTGTACGGCCTCCCATTGCTGCTGTCTCCATCGCCACACTCTGCCATTTGCCACTTTCAGGTCTCCTCACACTGCTGGTGGGTTCCATTTTGTCATAGGGTGCTGGCAGATTACGGGCCTCCCATTGCTGCTGCCAGGCCCGTAATCTGCCATGGGCCCCTGTACCGCCTCCTCATGCTGCTGCCAGGTCCAGAGTGTCTCATGGGTCACTGTACGGCCTCCCATTGCTGCTGTCTCCATCGCCACACTCTGCCATGTGCCACTTTCAGGTCTCCTCACACTGCTGGTGGGTTCCATTTTGTCATAGGGTGCTGGCAGATTACGGGCCTCCCATTGCTGCTGCCAGGCCCGTAATCTGCCATGGGCCCCTGTACCGCCTCCTCATGCTGCTGCCAGGTCCAGAGTGTCTCATGGGTCCCTGTACTGGCCTCCCATTGCTGCTGTCTCCATCGCCACACTCTGCCATTTGCCACTTTCAGGTCTCCTCACACTGCTGGTGGGTTCCATTTTGTCATAGGGTGCTGGCAGATTACGGGCCTCCCATTGCTGCTGCCAGGCCCGTAATCTGCCATGGGCCCCTGTACCGCCTCCTCATGCTGCTGCCAGGTCCAGAGTGTCTCATGGGTCACTGTACGGCCTCCCATTGCTGCTGTCTCCATCGCCACACTCTGCCATTTGCCACTTTCAGGTCTCCTCACACTGCTGGTGGGTTCCATTTTGTCATAGGGTGCTGGCAGATTACGGGCCTCCCATTGCTGCTGCCAGGCCCGTAATCTGCCATGGGCCCCCGTACCGACTCCTCATGCTGCTGCCAGGCCCGTAATCTGTCATGGGCCCCTGTACCGCCTTCTCATGCTGCTGCCAGGTCCAGAGTGTCTCATGGGTCCCTGTACGGCCTCCCATTGCTGCTGTCTCCATCGCCACACTCTGCCATGTGCCACTTTCAGGTCTCCTCACACTGCTGGTGGGTTCCATTTTGTCATAGGGTGCTGGCAGATTACGGGCCTCCCATTGCTGCTGCCAGGCCCGTAATCTGCCATGGGCCCCTGTACCGCCTCCTCATGCTTCTGCCAGGTCCAGAGTGTCTCATGGGTCCCTGTACGGCCTCCCATTGCTGCTGTCTCCATCGCCACACTCTGCCATTTGCCACTTTCAGGTCTCCTCACACTGCTGGTGGGTTCCATTTTGTCATAGGGTGCTGGCAGATTACGGGCCTCCCATTGCTGCTGCCAGGCCCGTAATCTGCCATGGGCCCCTGTACCGCCTCCTCATGCTGCTGCCAGGCCCAGAGTGTCTCATGGGTCCCTGTACGGCCTCCCATTGCTGCTGTCTCCATCGCCACACTCTGCCATGTGCCACTTTCAGGTCTCCTCACACTGCTGGTGGGTTCCATTTTGTCATAGGGTGCTGGCAGATTACGGGCCTCCCATTGCTGCTGCCAGGCCCGTAATCTGCCATGGGCCCCTGTACCGACTCCTCATGCTGCTGCCAGGCCCGTAATCTGTCATGGGCCCCTGTACCACCTCCTCATGCTGCTGCCAGGTCCAGAGTGTCTCATGGGTCCCTGTACGGCCTCCCATTGCTGCTGTCTCCATCGCCACACTCTGCCATGTGCCATTTTCAGGTCTCCTCACACTGCTGGTGGGTTCCATTTTGTCATAGGGTGCTGGCAGATTACGGGCGTCCCATTGCTGCTGCCAGGCCCGTAATCTGCCATGGGCCCCTGTACCGCCTCCTCATGCTGCTGCCAGGTCCAGAGTGTCTCATGGGTCCCTGTATGGCCTCCCATTGCTGCTGTCTCCATCGCCACACTCTGCCATTTGCCACTTTCAGGTCTCCTCACACTGCTGGTGGGTTCCATTTTGTCATAGGGTGCTGGCAGATTACGGGCCTCCCATTGCTGCTGCCAGGCCCGTAATCTGCCATGGGCCCCCGTACCGACTCCTCATGCTGCTGCCAGGCCCGTAATCTGTCATGGGCCCCTGTACCGCCTCCTCATGCTGCTGCCAGGTCCAGAGTGTCTCATGGGTCCCTGTACGGCCTCCCATTGCTGCTGTCTCCATCGCCACACTCTGCCATGTGCCACTTTCAGGTCTCCTCACACTGCTGGTGGGTTCCATTTTGTCATAGGGTGCTGGCAGATTACGGGCCTCCCATTGCTGCTGCCAGGCCCGTAATCTGCCATGGGCCCCTGTACCGCCTCCTCATGCTGCTGCCAGGTCCAGAGTGTCTCATGGGTCCCTGTACGGCCTCCCATTGCTGCTGTCTCCATCGCCACACTCTGCCATGTGCCACTTTCAGGTCTCCTCACACTGCTGGTGGGTTCCATTTTGTCATAGGGTGCTGGCAGATTACGGGCCTCCCATTGCTGCTGCCAGGCCCGTAATCTGCCATGGGCCCCTGTACCGCCTCCTCATGCTGCTGCCAGGTCCAGAGTGTCTCATGGGTCCCTGTACGGCCTCCCATTGCTGCTGTCTCCATCGCCACACTCTGCCATGTGCCACTTTCAGGTCTCCTCACACTGCTGGTGGGTTCCATTTTGTCATAGGGTGCTGGCAGATTACAGGCCTCCCATTGCTGCTGCCAGGCCCGTAATCTGCCATGGGCCCCCGTACCGACTCCTCATGCTGCTGCCAGGCCCGTAATCTGTCATGGGCCCCTGTACCGCCTCCTCATGCTGCTGCCAGGTCCAGAGTGTCTCATGGGTCCCTGTACGGCCTCCCATTGCTGCTGTCTCCATCGCCACACTCTGCCATGTGCCACTTTCAGGTCTCCTCACACTGCTGGTGGGTTCCATTTTGTCATAGGGTGCTGGCAGATTACGGGCCTCCCATTGCTGCTGCCAGGCCCGTAATCTGCCATGGGCCCCTGTACCGCCTCCTCATGCTGCTGCCAGGTCCAGAGTGTCTCATGGGTCCCTGTACGGCCTCCCATTGCTGCTGTCTCCATCGCCACACTCTGCCATTTGCCACTTTCAGGTCTCCTCACACTGCTGGTGGGTTCCATTTTGTCATAGGGTGCTGGCAGATTACGGGCCTCCCATTGCTGCTGCCAGGCCCGTAATCTGTCATGGGCCCCTGTACCGCCTCCTCATGCTGCTACCAGGTCCAGAGTGTCTCATGGGTCCCTGTACGGCCTCCCATTGCTGCTGTCTCCATCGCCACACTCTGCCATGTGCCACTTTCAGGTCTCCTCACACTGCTGGTGGGTTCCATTTTGTCATAGGGTGCTGGCAGATTACGGGCCTCCCATTGCTGCTGCCAGGCCCGTAATCTGCCATGGGCCCCCGTACCGTCTCCTCATGCTGCTGCCAGGCCCGTAATCTGTCATGGGCCCCTGTACCGCCTCCTCATGCAGCTGCCAGGTCCAGAGTGTCTCATGGGTCCCTGTACGGCCTCCCATTGCTGCTGTCTCCATCGCCACACTCTGCCATGTGCCACTTTCAGGTCTCCTCACACTGCTGGTGGGTTCCATTTTGTCATAGGGTGCTGGCAGATTACGGGCCTCCCATTGCTGCTGCCAGGCCCGTAATCTGCCATGGGCCCCTGTACCGCCTCCTCATGCTGCTGCCAGGTCCAGAGTGTCTCATGGGTCCCTGTACGGCCTCCCATTGCTGCTGTCTCCATCGCCACACTCTGCCATTTGCCACTTTCAGGTCTCCTCACACTGCTGGTGGGTTCCATTTTGTCATAGGGTGCTGACAGATTACGGGCCTCCCTTTGCTGCTGCCAGGCCCGTAATCTGCCATGGGCCCCTGTACCGCCTCCTCATGCTGCTGCCAGGTCCAGTGTGTCTCATGGGTCCCTGTACGGCCTCCCATTGCTGCTGTCTCCATCGCCACACTCTGCCATGTGCCACTTTCAGGTCTCCTCACACTGCTGGTGGGTTCCATTTTGTCATAGGGTGCTGGCAGATTACGGGCCTCCCATTGCTGCTGCCAGGCCCGTAATCTGCCATGGGCCCCTGTACCGACTCCTCATGCTGCTGCCAGGCCCGTAATCTGTCATGGGCCCCTGTACCACCTCCTCATGCTGCTGCCAGGTCCAGAGTGTCTCATGGGTCCCTGTACGGCCTCCAATTGCTGCTGTCTCCATCGCCACACTCTGCCATGTGCCATTTTCAGGTCTCCTCACACTGCTGGTGGGTTCCATTTTGTCATAGGGTGCTGGCAGATTACGGGCCTCCCATTGCTGCTGCCAGGCCCGTAATCTGCCATGGGCCCCTGTACCGCCTCCTCATGCTGCTGCCAGGTCCAGAGTGTCTCATGGGTCCCTGTACGGCCTCCCATTGCTGCTGTCTCCATCGCCACACTCTGCCATGTGCCACTTTCAGGTCTCCTCACACTGCTGGTGGGTTCCATTTTGTCATAGGGTGCTGGCAGATTACGGGCCTCCCATTGCTGCTGCCAGGCCCGTAATCTGCCATGGGCCCCCGTACTGACTCCTCATGCTGCTCCAAGGCCCGTAATCTGCCATGGGCCCCTGTACCGCCTCCTCATGCAGCTGCCAGGTCCAGAGTGTCTCATGGGTCCCTGTACGGCCTCCCATTGCTGCTGTCTCCATCGCCACACTCTGCCATGTGCCACTTTCAGGTCTCCTCACACTGCTGGTGGGTTCCATTTTGACATAGGGTGCTGGCAGATTACGGGCCTCCCATTGCTGCTGCCAGGCCCGTAATCTGCCATGGGCCCCCGTACCGACTCCTCATGCTGCTGCCAGGCCCGTAATCTGTCATGGGCCCCTGTACCGCCTCCTCATGCTGCTGCCAGGTCCAGAGTGTCTCATGGGTCCCTGTACTGCCTCCCATTGCTGCTGTCTCCATCGCCACACTCTGCCATGTGCCACTTTCAGGTCTCCTCACACTGCTGGTGGGTTCCATTTTGTCATAGGGTGCTGTATGGCCTCCCATTGCTGCTGCCTCCACCGCCACACTGTGGCTCCACACTCTGGTTTTGGCCCCGTGACTGCCCAAATGAGTGAAGTGTGCGGTGATTCTAAGATCGACGGCACTCATCTGCATGTCATACTGACTGACAGTATTATTTCTCTTCCCCAGCAGACTCCAAGGGCATTTAAATTAAAGGTACAGTGTTCTGCACTAATATAAAGGCTCTCTGAAGCCTAGAAACACCCTTTTTATAAGTTAAATTCGCAGCGAATATATTCGCATCGAATCAAATTTATTCCTCGAATTCGCCGAATCAGCCGAATCGAATTTTTGAATACTTCGCTCATCTCTATATACAACATTAATGGTGCCAAATATACTATACAAAATCTTGAAGTATAACTAGAAATATCTGGAAACAAAGATAAGTTGAACAGACAGTAGATGTAAACAGGGTACATATAGCAGGTAGAATGCGGAAGATTTTAATTGTCACACACATTTAGTTGGATGTATCCAGGAAAACAATGTTCTCTTTCAGCCTCCAAGGAGAAGACCACTATTTTTGTAAGACACTAGCAAAAAACTGGAAATGGGAGGAGCTAAAAGCTTTGTTGTTAATGCCCAATTTCCTGTAGACAGCAGTATAACTTTCTTTTTTCAGAATTAATACCGTGCCCCCTAATAAACAATAAATTGCTTTAATTTAAAAGCAACAAATCCCTTACCGATTCACGTGTTCAGGAGCATCAATGGACTCCTACCCCTCCCAAATCTGGTAAAATGTAAAATTTCCAGACATTTTTAAGTCATGGGAAAAAGTTTTCTCCCCTGTTTTTTTTCAGAAAAAAATTTAAAATTTTCAGTAAAAATTTAAAAATAAATTCAGTGCTGAGTAATTTTAAAAATTAATGTCTGGGAACATGAAATGTAGTGTATATAAAAAATATTATGCTTGAAATAAAAGTACAGATTATTCAGTAAATAAACAAAATTTGCTTTTTAATACTTGCGATGATCCAGAAGCAGCAGAGTGTTTCTAGAATGAGAACTCTGGAGGGAAAAGCTACATGCACATTAATTATGGTCCTCATTTAATTACATAAAGCATTTTAATGTCTTTAGGGCACCTCTGGTATGCTAGGATGTGTTTTGTCATCCTTGTAGCATTTGGAAAAGAATATTTCTTCTCACAATATTTGCAAATTACAGCTTTGCTCTCAGCAGAAATTGCACTGTGGAAATGTTTTCAAACTCTAGATGTTGGCCTCAACATTGTACTGAGAAGAAAAAAACAATCTACTGACCAGACTATAGGGAAACATTATGCTGTGATGGTGGAGAACATTAATAGGAATCTTTTAAAAGTTATAAAGATAAACTAATCTGTCAGACAAATGTACCCTCTTACCTGTCGGTGAAGGCCTCAGAGGACATAAACTATCATTTACTGTATCCCAACAGTCACCCAACTGTAGGAGGTACAAGATGGAGCCCACAAGCAAACTAAACTGGAGCCTTTTTCCTGCAGTGTTTCTAGTGCAATTACATTTCAATGCAGTTCTCAAACAAGAGAAATATGCAAAGTGTTACTTGAATTGTATTCCATCATTTATTTGTCTTCAGCTGAGTGGACTTACAATAATTTAAGACATTATATAAGGTCTCAGAAATCTTCCATTAATGTTGTCATGTTATATAGTTTGAATACCACATCATATTTATATTATTTATCATTGTAAAAGAACATATTTCACACTTCTTTTTTTTTTTTTCTTCCATTTTTTCCAGGAAAAAAAAACAACAAAAAACGACTTTGGAAAACACTGAAAAACTGAGGGGTTTTTTTTTTCCTAAGTTTTTTTTTTTCTCTCCTGATTTTCCCATCTCTAATCGTGACCAAGCAGCCTCTAGGTTTTATTGTCAAAGCTTAAAGTGGAAGTAAAGGCAAAACCTAACTAACTCTAAATCTACTCCTATCCCCATTCTAAGCCTAATCTATCTAACCCTGTAAAGGAAAAATTGCTATACTTACCTATTTTGAAGCTGTTCCAGTCTGGTCACAGGCTGAGCTGTCAGCAGTGGCTTCAGTGTGTAGGAGAGGCAGCTGACAATGGAAGCCCCCATAGTAAGTCACTATGGGGTAAGTCAAGTAAGTTGAAGTGAAGTCCCTTCCCAGGCATTTCACAGTCATTTCTTCTCAGGGTTAGATAGATTAAGTTTAGCATGGGGGTGGGAGTAGGTTAATGCAGGCCATAGATGGGTCGAAAATTGGCCGATTTTTCGTCGGAAAATAAAATCGGCCGATTTTCGGATCGTTAGTGGGCTAATTGTTCGGCCGTTTTTCGGTATTTTGGCAGATTTTTTTATCAGTAAAGTTGGAAAAAAAATCAGCCGATTTTGCCGATAAAAAAATCTGCGCATGAGCAGTGACGTGCAAGAGGAAGACAAAAAGAAGAAAAAGAAGAAGAGGATGAAGAGGAAGAAGAAGAGGATGAAGAAGAAGAGGATGAAGAAGAAGAGGATGAAGAAGAAAAAGAGGATGAGGAAGAGGAAGAAGAAGAGGATGAAGAAGAAGAAGAGGATGAAGAAGAGGAAGAAGAAGAGGATGAAGAGGAAGAAGATGAAGAAGAAGAAGAGGAAGAAGAAGAGGATGAAGAAGAAGAGGATGAAGAAGAAGAAGAGGAAGAAGAAGAGGAAGAGGAAGAAGAAGAGGAAGAGGAAGAAGAAGAAGAAGAGGATGAAGAAGAAGAGGATGAAGAAGAAAAAGAAGAAGAGGATGAAGAAGAGGATGAAGAGGAAGAAGAGGATGAAGAAGAAGAAGAGGATGAAGAAGAAGAGGCTGAAGAAGAAGAAGAAGAGGCTGAAGAAGAAGAGGATGAAGAGGATGAAGAAGAGGATGAAGAAGAAGAAGAGGAAGAAGAAGAGGAAGAAGAGGATGAAGAAGAAGAGGAATTCCAGTCCGGCAAAAATTGTCCCTGCAGAGAGCTCCGCTATTTCTTTGACAGTTCCTTGACATTTATAGCGGTTGCAACAATGTATCTATTTGTTTCCGAATAAAAACATCTGTATCCTAAATGGATACAAATCGATACATTGTTGCAACCGCTATACATTTCAAAGAACTGTCAAAGAAATAGCGGAGCTCTCTGCAGGGACACTTTTTGCCGGCTGTAGACAGGATGAAAATCGGCCTATTTTTTTTTTTCACCATTCCTGGTAACGTCAGCTGCTTGAACGACCGATTTTTCGTTTTTTAAAAGAGAAATCGGACGATTTTCGACCCATCTATGGCCTGCATTAGAGTTAGTTAGGTTTTGCTTTTACTTCCACTTTAATTGAACAAGCTGAAGTTAGAAGCTGATTGGTTATTATGCACAGCTGAACTAGATTCTGTGCGCATCAGCTTTAGTAAATCTCCCCCAAATGTGTTTGTGTTCAATGGCTCCCAGTACTTCCAGGTGCAGAGAGTGGTGATGGGGACTACATGTGCCCCATCAAAGGCAAACCCGTACCTGGGGGGGCTGAGCATAGACTTTTTTAATGGATAAGTTCACCTTTCATAACATGTTACACTCATATTTAGGGCCAGCTCAATGGATTGCTTCAAAAAAGTCCTGGATTGTTTCTTAGATACACAGAATATAACTGGATACTAACATTTATAGGTAACATTGATCCAGGGAATATCCAATTGCCTCTCGGGAGATCAGAAAGGAATTTTTTTCTGCCAATTGGATCATACTTTGCTGTTTTTTTTTGCCTTCCTCTGGATCAACTGTGGGTATAGGATTATAACCTTTTTTTTTTCTATGGTTGAACTGGATGGACTTTTGTCTTTTTTCTGCCAGACTAACTATGTAACATGTTATGAATAGACCGAACTGCACTCCCCTACTTTGGCAACTAGCAGGGAATCTTCTCTCCCCGCTAGCTTTTCAAAATTTGTTAAAAATGCAGCTGTGTGGGGCTGCTCCTGCGTGGTCATGTCACTCATTCACAGTCCTCTGTGAATGAGAAATTACAAGTCCCAAAAGCCTCAGCGGCTCTCAGCTTGTAGTTCTCAATGACCTACCATAGCGCTGTATACCGACATTCCTGTTGGTATATCTGCTTGCCTGTACATGCTGTACGTGCAAGTAGATATACTGACAGATCTGCAGGAGACCTGCATGGCACCAGAAATCTGCTGATCACTGTTGCAGTGGTTTATAGGCTCCTGCAACAAAAAATAATAAGTGCACATTTTTTTTTACCTGAAAAAAATGTGCATTTATTATTTTTTAGCAAAAGGTGAACTTATCCTTTAATCTGAGAACATGTTGTTCTACCTACACCATGTGGAACTATGGGGGAGGTATATTGGTGACATTGTTGTCTTCTGGATTGAACCTAGGGACATATCTAGAGAGGCCCTTAATAGAAATACCTTTTTATATAATCTTTACCTTGCCCTTTGATGGGGACACTCTTCCCTGAACTTAATAATGTCAGGGTCCACCCAGATGCCTGACTGTCAGCTGGCTCAGCTTCTCAGTGCACCACTGAGGGCCTAAGGCTGGCCATACATTATACAATTTTCTTGAGAATTTTGGTTTAGATATAATATGAGGTCAAACCTAAACAACACTTTCAATTATATCCAATTAGGCAGGCCCTTGCACTACATAGTTGAAGGTAAATCTAAAGGAAATTGGGCAGAAATTGGACAGAAAATTGTATAGTGTATGGCCAGCCTTAGTCAGCCACTCACACCCCCTCCACAGCCCAGCGCTCCAGTGAGTGCTGGTGGGGCAGAGCAGAGAACCGGTGACTGACAGAAATGATGCAATGGGCGAATATAGTGTTCCAGAGCACTTCGGGTATGGGAGCAGGACACCCGAGATCTGCAAAGATGTAGTATTATGCTGAGCTGAACTAGAGAGTCCTGTGCAGGGCTGTATTCCCATGGAGAGTGGCACAGAAAATGTGAGGACTAGCTGAAGTCTCCTTGTCTACCCCTGACCTTCTGCAGGTCCTGTAGCTTGGTGCGTATAGCCTCGGAGCCGGTGACAGAATCCTCTGTTTGTGAGAGTAGACAACATGGTGGCAGATAACATCATTGAGTATGCTTGGCTGGTCAGAGTTACAGCAGGGACCTTGTGAGAATAGCAGTATGGTGATGGAGGGACCATGTAACCTCTAACCCTCAGCTGCAGGTTCTATGGTGTCGAGTGTGATGGCCTTGGGCTCAAGGACTAGCATAGCGTTGGGGAACGATTCCATCTCAGAGGTGCTTCATAGAAGAGGGTGAAATAGAGGTAAGATGGCCAATCTGACGAATGGTGCTCTGCACTGATGGGAATACACTGTCATGCCGTCACCTAATATTACTAGCGTAATGCACTAAACTCTGTCGGTGACTCTGTGATGTTGTACTGGAATTACCTGTGAGAAGAGTTGCAGTTGTATTGGGAGTACCTGTGAGAAGAGTTGCCGTATGTGATGTTGTACTGGAATTACCTGTGAGAAGAGTTGCAGTTGTATTGGGAGTACCTGTGAGAAGAGTTGCCGTATTTAACCCAAAAGCAAACATTTATTGACGGGGTGCTTACAATGATCAGCTTTTAATTAATGTGAAGTCTTTATCTCAAAAGAAAAAAAACTGTTGCTTTAACTGCTGGTGTAACTGCAGTGTGAGTTGTAGTTTGGCTTCAGTTTTTTGGTGTATCTAAATCTACTAGTCCATCTAACACTCCTCTCCCCCCAGACTGACAATGCTGCTGTCCAAATGTGCCCCCTGTGCTTAGGCATGCACCGAAATTTCGGCCACCGAAACATATCAGCATTTTGCTGATAGGAAAAATTTAGCCGACACAGGTGCCGATACAGGAGACTGTGTGTACTGCAGATGTGAGGGGACGGCTGAGAAAGGCAGGAGCGGAGCAGTGTATACAGTGACTGGCTGTCACTATATGTCAGTGCCGGTTTTTAAATGTAATTACCAGTTTTTCTTCACCATAGCTCACAGAATAAGCTGTTACTTTCCCCCATCTAAAAGAAACAAAGTTTCCTTTTAGTTTCTTTCCTGAGATAAAAGAAACAAAGTTTACTATAGCGCTGGGGAAAGTGACAGCTCATAGCGAAGAAAATAAAAAGCCGGCAATTGCATTTAAAAACCGGCACAGACAGATTTTGATGGCCAGTGAGGGAGCCTCTCTGTATACACTGCTCCCTCACTGTATACATTGCTCCTCTGCTGCCCCCTCCTTGCACTCATATGCTATCACATAGGAGACTATTGGTCCCCTATGTGATAGCAATAAAATCATAAGGTAAAATAAATGTGTGTGTGTGTGTGTATATATATATATATATATATATATATATATATACATACTGTACATGAAAGTAGAAAAAAATACAAAAAAAATTGGAGCCTCCTCATCCCCAGATACGCAGACATTTCGGTTTCGGTTCTGTTTTTGGCCACATGCATTCTGAATTTTCGGTATCTGATTCAGCACCAGAATTTTCAGTTCGGTGCACTACTATCTGTGCTTCTTCACCCAGAGTGGGGGCACTCTAATACAGGAGGTGTGTTGTTGGCTACATCACTGAGGAAAGCAGAGGAAAACGCCTAAAAAAATAAACTAGTGGAGCCTCCACATCTAATGATTGGCATGCTGCAATATATAAAATGTTTATTTTCAGTTTAAAACCATTGTAAGTGCAGAAAATGCATCCCTTTTGTAAGTGTGGAAATCCCTTTATTTCAAGTTTTAGACCTCAGGCCTAAAATTTGTAGAGCAGGTGATATGGGCTTTCAGAATATCTCCTCTCCCTATCTGTTTGCCGAGTGAATGAACATGGAAACAATGGAAGCTAGTGCTTCCCATGTGTGTGTGTCTGTGTGTGTCTGTGTGTGTCTATTCCATCATCATTGGAGTCTGCCCTGGAGCCATTGAATGTGATCTGTACCTCTTTCTTCTTGGCTGAAAATTTTACTGTGGTCATGCAAGACTACGTGGCCCAAATTGCCCCGCTATATGGTGATTCTGACCAGGGAAGCCACAGGCACCCTCCTGCAGATTCTGTATTTGATCTACCTGCAACCTTGTTGGCCTTTGAACCATCAGCTACTAAAACTCAGATTCTAAGAAGTGTGATTCAGAACTGCTCCTGCCTGTACCTGATGGCTCGCTTCTAGAACACTCAGATTACTCCCAAATTAAAAGATCATCTTTGGTTGTTATTGATGCAGTGCACACTGTTCTTAAACTAGAGGATCAGCTTGTTGATTCTACCAGTGGTATTCCCAGTCTTGGGTGCTATAGTTCCTTTAAGAACGCAAACCCTTTCCCAGTGCAATCACCATTCCAAGTTTTCCTGTACAACGATTGCAAGCACCCTGTTGAGAGATTACCCCTCCAAGTGCTTAGTAGCCTTGTACTCTTTGATTGTTTGTTTGTTTGTTTTTTTGTTTTTGTGGATTTGGTGGTGTTCTTCCTTAACAAAGTGACCAGTGGAGGATGCACATGTATATAAGGACCTAGCCAATGAATGGTTTGAAGCCCTCTAGAGCTGTCTTCTTCTTGTTGGCAGACCATCTTGCCTGTAATCATGCTTAGCCAAAACCCCATCTTGCATGTAATCTTGCTTAGCCAAAACCCTGATGACAGGTCAAAGTCCCTTAAGAGATCTTGCACTGGTGCAATTGATTGTATGGAGCAAATGGTTATAACTTTTAAAACTACAGTACTGACCGGCTGCTGGAGGTTTCCTTTCTCATCTTCCACTTGAATCTCCATAAAAATCCAGTATGGAAGCCACTGGGTCTATTACCACCTTTCTTCATCAGGGAGACTTTCTAGCTTTCATGGACATCAAGGACACCTATCTACATGTCCCATCTTTCCAGTGCAGTAATGAGGGATCCCTATACTACCAGAGTATGGCACAGCCCTTTTGGCACCTCAGGTGTTTTCCCAAGGTACTAGCCTTGCTTCACTCTTGTGGCATTGTCCCATTACAGGATATCTAAAGTAGTTCTAAAAGCAGAAGGTTTTTTTTTTTTTTTTTACCTTAAAGCATTCTCTGCATTACTTTTAATGCATTTGTTCCATTAAGGTAGAAAACCTTCTGAGTGCAGCTCCCTCCCAGCCTCCCCCTATTACTTACCTGAGCCTAATCAATCCAGCGATGTGCATGAGAGTGGTGGCTCTCCCAGTTTTCTCCTCATTGGCTCATACAGCAGTGGGAGCCTTTGGCAACAAGTGGCCTTCCTGAAGAATTTTATGCAACTATGTTATACTTTCTCACACAACTAACAGCTTTAATACAACCATCAATATCCTGAGTTCAAAGGTGCCAAGCCTTCTCCACACAGAGGCAGACATTGAGGGGAATAAAGAGGACTGGGAGGTGTTTAGAGGAGACCTCAGATGATTTTCCACCCCCTGGCTCCTATACACCGAATGTTAAGGATTCACACAATATGCTTGCCAATGCTGATATGCTTGCTTCTGCTGTGTGCAAAATCTTCAGCATTGATGCACATGATTTTCATCTATTTTTCCATGCCCCTCTGGGTACTAACCCTGGACACACTGCAAAGCAATGTCATAAGCATGTTATATTTTAAGTGCTACTGCCACCATCTCCAAGCCTCCTTATTCAGAGGGTGGGAAGATACCTACATTTTCTTTTACAGGAGAATTCATGATTTGCATATTTTTGCTATGTTTCTGTCGATCACATTGATGTGCGTTTTCCATACAAATTGGCCTGTAGTTATGCTTAAATTGACCAGTTTTACTTTAATGTGGCAGATATTTCCCATGCAGGGCATTGGGTTCACTATGACAACAGACCTTCTCGCAGCTCATTCTCTCCTTCACCACCAAAAGAAAAGTGAAATACCTGATAGTTCAATGGTAATATTGAGTGTTTGATTTGCTCTCTTTACTCCCATGACTCTGCTGGCGCTGGACAGTTGGCCATTCAGGTCCCCAACCCTGTGTATTCTCCAGTTAGGGCTGGTTCACATGTGTGCGCTGCATTTTACTTGCATTTTTAGGCGTGCTGCCATTGAATGCTAGTTTTATGAAAGCACATCAAATACAGCATGTAGGAATTTAAAGCAGAGTTCCACCTAAAAAAAATAAAAGTCAGCAGCTACAAAAACTGTAACTGCTGACTTTTAAAATACATCCACTTACCTGTCCCTCGGTCCAGCGATGTCTTCACCATTGCTGGTTTCACCAGCCGTCTTCTCTCCCTGGTGCTGGCATCTTCAGTGTGGGCACCCGGCAGTAACGGTTTGTGGCTTCACAGCAGGGAGCCCACTGTGTATGCGGAAGAAGTGCTGCGCTTTGTGAATGGCCCCGTAGTCTTCTGGGACCTGTCACACGTCCCAGAAGACTACGGGGAGGGAGGGCAACGTCCGATTCCGATCGCCTAGGTGATCACAGCGGGAGTGGGTACCTGTCGAATTCGGGTACCCACTCCCCCCCTGCTCCCCAAAGGTGCCAATCCTTAATGGGGAGTGGGGGACAAAGGCTTAAAGCAGAACTTCCCCTTTTGGGTGGAGCTCCGCTTTAAGTACACGTGTAAAATGCACTTAAAACTATGCTTCACCAAAAACGCTGCACACACGTGAACTGGCCCTTAAGATCAACTTTCAAATATACGGTATGTATTATCCACAACGGGCTGAGAGATTAGTAGTATCATGCAAAGTAGGAAGCAGAGTATGCATATGTAATGAGCAAATATGGCTGCCTTTATGTTCTGTGGCAGTGCGGTGTCCTACCACGGTAAAAATAAAGCTGAAAACCCTGGATTCTCAACCAGGCAGGTTGAGGGGCTCCAGAGAGTTAATGTATTGCAGAGGAAACTGACTTTTCAGTTTCCTCATTTATTCATCAAGTTTGTTTTGGGATCTGGAGCCTGGAGATTTCAAAGAGATCTGGGAGGGATGAAATCTCCAATCCGGGGTCCATGTTTTGAGAACCCCCAGCACACTGATTGCACAGGTGTGTGCAGGCCTTTTTATAGAGGCCTAACCATAGTTCTGGGCTCCACCCCAGCAGTTAGGAGTCAGGCGGGCTCCACCCCGGCAGACAGGAGGTCTCTGCCGTGGAGTCAGGTGGGCTACACCTAGGAGAGGTGGAAGCCAAAAGCAACAAGGGGCTGCTACAGAATAGCTGTGTGCTAAAGGTTCGCTGGGTGCCAAAAGAACCTTTTGAGAAGAGTCTGCAGGAGGCAGACTTAAAACTGCTTGCAAGCCAGGAGGCTGAATACTATTAATTTGCTTGATGATGGATACCCCTGCGTGGGAAGAATTCTTGTTTATTTGAACTTTCTTGTAAATAAAATTGGGCAAAAAGGCCCTTAAACAGATGCGAGTTGCTGTGTGTTGAAGAAGAGCTCTACCACTTGAAGCGACTTCCCACAGTTCATATATAATTACAACCTATATGTAAAAGCATTTTCTAAAACATTAATACATGTTGATAATATTTACATCAAGCACTATATAATTACAGTGCTAATTGCATATAAATATAGTGCTGAAGTGTATACGTAAATAAATTAAATATTATACACTCCATGCGGCCAGTATCTGAATGAATAAAAAAAAATTTCCGCTGCTGTTTTCTTGTAACAATGTGCTCCACAACACTGTGTTTTTCTAGTGCTCCTCTTCAAATATGATATTCATAACCCACATCAGTGGTAGCCTTCCACAGCCACAAGAACTTGCCATATATTCTGACTCCTTGTAAAAATGGGTTGAACTGCACTTTTTTTCCCCAAGTTGTTTTAATCTACCCATCAATTCTGATATTTCTCCACCGTACCATACATCTCACATCTTATGAGCCCTAGGGAAAGACAAGAGGAGCAGCATAGCATAAAATTCTTTTATTTAAAACAGCATAAAATGATTAAAACACATTTCCTTGTTCCTGTGCCCTTTCCCAGCACTCAGGGATACACCACTTAGTTATGTACTATATCCGGCTTCACTGGCTTACTTGGTGCAAGCATGGCTTTTATGCGGGATGAAATCAGTGTCTGTAGCTCTGCCTCGACACGTTTCATCACAAGACATCCTCAGGGAGCAGTACACACACTGATCATCCCGGGAAGCAGGCCTCCCAAAGATGTCAGTGTCTGGGTGGGGAGCTCCGGGTCACTGCATCCCTGGAGCCTAGGTGAGCCTGCTTTAATGGAAAAAGGAGGCACTATGTTCCAGTAGCAGCATGGGTGAGTTCCCATCTGTTGCTAGAACTAGAGTCATCACCATTTAGGAGAATACTTGCAATTTCATCAGTGAATACAAGGCATCACCTGATTGGCGGAGGAGGAGAGGTCAAGCAATGACATCACACTTTTCAGAGCAGCAAATCAAAAGAAACCTAGTATTCATATTCAACAGACTACAATGGGACAAACACTTGGGAAAGAGGTGTCAGAAATTTAGAGACTGGGTTTTCCTGAGAGGATTATTCAGCAAGAGCTAAATGCTCCTAAACTTTTTTTTTCCTAATTTTTTTTTGTAAAAATGCTTAGAAATGCTAATGCTGCTAAACACTGCTAAACTCCGGCACAAAAATGCATTTTTTTAAGTACAGTGTGCATGAACCCTTAATGTTTATGATCTTAGAGGAGACTCTAAATTACAGGAAGGGAGGTGACAGAATTTTGAACCTAAAACAAAGAGAAATCTGGTGAATCAATAAGCTCAACACACTTCAGCCACATGGTCTTAATGAGGGCTATAGGTTTTTTTTGTGTGAGATTATGATCAGGTGAATTGACAGATCAAGTGGTTTATTTTATTTATCTTTTTTTTGCAGATGGACAATATTTCTATTACATTTATATTTAATTACATCTGCTACTGACTATGAATTATGGGATCAAACACTACAAGATGGACTCCTAATATGCAAGATTGCTGTTTGCATACTAATTGTATACTGTATAGTTATACAATTGTATAATATTTAATTGTATTTCTGTGTGTCCTAGCAGCGTCCAGTGCTTGACAGTGCAGTAAAATGGTGGTCACAGCACAGTGTGAATTAGCCCTAATGGTTTTGAGTGTTTTGTAGTCAGCGTTTGGTTAAAAAATCCTTTCCAAACATTCTGTTGTTTAATATCTTGAGGTCAATAATCCTGGCTATCCTTATGTAAGTATTTTTTATTTTTCCATCATTTTTCAGTCTTAGGAAAGGCTCGCAGAGCAGATAACTCATGGGAGGCTCGTACTGATGAGACATTAAATGGCGATAACACAAATAGCAATTGTTAATAGTTAGATATAATGTAAAGGCATATCTTCTTCCTGTGTGGATCAGTGGAAGTAGGTATACCTCCATTCAATTAATAGTTGAGGTGAAGAGTAGTGATTACTCCTGAGCATGGGGTACACTTCTAGAATCAATAAAGTGTTATTGGAGGACCCTCTTGAGAATATCGGCTGCAAGAGGTAAGTTAAAGAAGAAGAGAGTAAAGAAAGTAGAAACTGAGGGAAGCAAAGAAAGTAGGTATGATGGTAAGTCAGGAGGTGGGCCAGGATAGGTCTCCACACTTAGATTAGAACCTTGATCCAGGAATTTAAGAAAGTGAAAGTGTCCATTGTAAGGTGTAGGGATATAGCTATTGTGATAGTGCTTTGGGGTCTCATGTAAAGACATTTCTTAGAAACATAAAAAGTCTTTATTTACTTCAAGGCAAATGAAAACCATTTTCAACAGCAACCATAAACAAACGTCCATTTATCTTCAGCACAAAAGAAACATAACACAGTATCATCTACATAAGGGATTTACCCACAGTTGAGAACCATTTGAAAAAGTTGGTAGATGAAACGCGTTAAATCAGACCCCATGGCAACCGAAAGTGATGATAGACCCCCCCCCCCCCCCCCCAATCCCCACTTCCCCACTGGAAGCAACATATCGCTGTGAACGAGCAAAAGGACTGGGTGAGACGACTAGTGGATTTACAAACACTTCTGTGTGGGACATGATGAGTTGTCTTTCACTTTATGCTTGTGAGTGGCATTTTAACTGAGACTGGAATAAAATTTGGGTATATACAATGTTACACTATTAGTATTGATTTCTTTTGCTGGGAGATATTTGGGAAGCCTGACAAGAGGAGAGATAGTGGAGACCCACTAAAAAACTGTCATCTATACTGATGCGTCTACCTAACAATTACCAGCTTAAAGTCAACTTATATTTAATAAAGTTGTCAAACCCAATTCTGATGTTTCATCAAATTATCCTGGGGCAGGAAGGCCATACTCAGGAGCTCAGAAGAAGACCCAAGTACTCCAAGTGATGTGACAAACTCAAAGATTATTTCTTGAAGTTAAGGATCCATCCTCCAAGGTCTGCATCATGATTGACATATTGGAGACCAGAGTCAGTAAGGACTGCTCCCACAGCAGCAGATCATCCAGGCATCCAATGACCGGAATACCTCTGTGACAAAGAACACATGGAACTGGTGTGAGGGCTTCTGTGAATATTCTGTGAATACTCTCAGGGCCAAGGCAATACCAAAGGCCAACTGATAGTCATTGCCAACCTCGGCAAAGTGAAGCTTCACTGATGGCAGTGTGTAAATACTGTACGTATCCTTTATGAATTCTATTAAGCATCCATGATGAAAGGGGAATTCACCGACCAAACAGATTCCAGTTTAGTATCCAGTTGTAACAGTTGGATACTAACTCCAGTACCCATGCATCGTTCATGTGAGCTTCCCAAATGCCCGCAAAAGCTATCAAATGTTCCCACACCTCTGATGAAACTGGAGGCAGTGGACCAACATGCGGAAGTGGATTTAGCCCAGGCTTAATGCTGTAGATTGTCAATGAACATTAGCGACCCCTGAGCCAGAAGGGGTGAAAAAGAATTTATGGGTCAGGGAACTAGAACCTGCCTTGAAGGTAAAGAATGTTTTAATACAGGATAGGAAAGTGTCAACCTTCGCCTTTGATCCTGAGCTTTGCGTAGCTGCGGTAGGCAAGTACCGTTACCCCCAGTAGGCCTCCAATGATTTCACCCTATGAACAGCAGAAAAGATGATCTCTCTGAAAGCATAAGCATAACAAGACATTTTTACCCTGTTGTTTCACAGTCCACCACTCAAGCTATGGCACCCTGTGAATCTGAATTGGAGGCAACCCAGCTAGCATGCAGTGATGTGCTGCACATGAAGTTCAATGCGATGATCATCGGCTCAGTGCAATCAGGTTCCCTGCATAGTTATTTAGCCTAGTCAGCAAAGTCTGGGAATTGTAAATATAAATAAACAGCGCAAAATTAGATTATTAATCACTCATATAGTAAATAAAATAAAATAGGTGCATAAATTAATAGTGCTTATCCTTACTCTTAAACAAAACACCCAAAAGTCCATGTGCTGAAAACACAATTAAATTGT
The DNA here is from genome assembly GCF_062004578.1 of Staurois parvus. Taxonomy (NCBI): domain Eukaryota; kingdom Metazoa; phylum Chordata; class Amphibia; order Anura; family Ranidae; genus Staurois; species Staurois parvus. Next base: position 12,067,589 of record NW_028317950.1, on the reverse strand, counting down.
TGAAATAAAATTGCGAACTTCTTTTCTTCAATCTTTCTTTAAAAATACTTTCACCTTCCACCCGTGCACAAACCAACATCAAATACACTCACCAGAACTTGGTGAGTAAAAGACCTTTAAGGTATTTTAGGGATCCTAAACCCTCTTTGGTGCCACGCTAGGGAAAATCTTCACCCTCCGAATAGACTCCACCATTCAACCAAAAGGAAAAAAACTCACATAGCATAATATTGTCACACAATAGTATCTTTTTTCAAACGGAGATTAAGGCCACTCACATGTTAAACACTTGATAAAGGCATGTTTATTATATATAATAGGCTTCAGTTCCAGCAAGTATACAAACTTTTCCTTCTAGGGCTCTCACATCCACAGTAGAACAAAGACAGGACTCCTCTTAGACCAAACAGTGAACCAAGATGGCCGCTGGAACGCACCGCTCAGCGTGCGTTCCACTCACCGGAAATGACATCAGGCGCACGGAGTGTGGACCGGAAATGCGTCAACGCGTTTCGCCCCTCCCATAGGGCGTTATCATTGGTTGCGAAAGTAGCATGGGTTGAAAGGCATATCGCAGTAGATAGAAATTATTTCAAACCTCTAGTTAGTAGGATTCTTAAAGGCCAGTGTGTCTTCTATAGGAGCTTGGTTAAGGCAAGACACAATTGGGCTGACTACAGGTGGTGTATACCATTTAGTGAAACATTACTCCACAAAGTGATAGAGCGCCAGGAACAGTTTAGAGGCAAGTAATTGTTTGTCTGGGTGTTTCCAATCTTTGTAGATAAAGTCATTGAATAGGGAATGATGAGGAAACACCTTGGTGAAACGTTTGAGGTCTGTTAGAACCAAGCCTAGACACAGTGTTATGGGATGAAAATTGGACTCCTCTAATTGTACAGTGGAATGCACACCCTCAAGAAACAGTTTCCTTCTGTTTTGGTGAAACTGCTGACCGAAATTCAGCTGGTGGGTATCCTCCTCTAAGGAAGGGAGTGTCAGACAATGAGTGAACTGCAGGATTTCCAACAGAATCAGAAATATTTAGGGAAGTTGACAGTGGGCATTTTATGCTTTTGTGGAGAGGAGTAATAAGTTTCACCTAGATCCTTGCATAAAAGTAGAAAATACCTCCACTAATAGGAAAGATAAGAAATGAGGAAAGATGAGAAATGAGCACCCAAGGAAGAAAAGTTTTGGAGGCGTGCAGTTCAGTAATAGCTAGTGGTTACAACTAAGATTTGTAACAAATACAAAAGGCACAATCTTTTCCTTGGTCAAACTTGGAGCTAGTACAAATAGGGACCTGATAGAAGATTTGCCCATAGCCACATGGCGACTGCCCTTCTGTTTTGTGCCTAGTGTGTTCCTTACAACCAAAAGAGTTATACCTTTACAAAAAAGAGTTACTCAAATGCCCAAAAAATACTCACAGACCAGCTGAACCTAGTGGTGTACCAGGGATTCAATTGATGAAATAGCTTTTTGACCACTTGCTACTGGAAGTGGTGCTGTAGGAACAACTGTTTTGTGTCCGCTTCCAAAAACGTGGTGCATTAGTGCAGATAACGGCTGCAGAGGTTCAGTTCTGCAAGATGTTTGTAGCTTATCTTAGGGTTAAATCACTGTTCATTGGAACTCCAGCCCAGAGAAACTGCTGTAAAATCTTTCAGAGAAATGGTTCGTTATCTGGGTGTGTGCACCATACTCCCATATGCTGCCTTAGCAAACTATGAAGAAGAAGGAGGTGGGAGATTCATAATGGTGGTCTAGGAAGAAAGAATGCCTGACCGCTGGAGTAAAACAGCATGCACACACTTTTCCTATCAGCCCAAAACTGAATAAAAAGGAGGCTTCCCATTCACAATTCATTGTTGCCTCAACCAAACTCCCGCTAGCCATTTACAAAAAATAGTGGGCCTTCAGAGACCAGCCTGATCTGACTAGCAGGGTCCTGTGCTGACTGGAACACACACAGGTTGTCACTGCTGACTGCAGGACTGTCAAAGGGAGAACTCAAGTATACCAAAAGAACTGGGAAAACCAGCACTCGGCTAAATGGAGGTACTTCCAGGATTTCCAATATCCAGCCTGTAGCTGCTGATGGAAAAACATCTTTTAATTTAAGAAAAAAAATATACAAGAAAGGAAGGAGACCTTCTTTCTTCTAAAGATATTCGTTTACACTTCCCCATTCCTCGTTGTTGCGTTCAGCAGGCATCAGCACCCACCAATTGTGACCCATTCAAATGAATGGCGGCACCCTGCAACTGCCCTGTGGTGTACTGGTGCGAGGTTTAAGGGGTAAAGCAGCCAGTGAGGAGGCGCTATAATGCCTCACTGCCTGTCAATTGTCTTCTCCAGAGTGTGTAAAGAAGCCCAATGGGTCCTTTCACGTAGCGCGGACCTGCTTGATCAGTGGGGGATCTCTCCACTGATCCCTGCTGAGCAAGCGGATGACAGGTCTGTGTCTGCTCTGCTGCTGCAGAGCAGACACAGAGCAGCTCGCTCTCCTCAATGGGAGGTTGGATGAAATCGGACCGCCTGTCCATTTCCATCCGACCCAATTCAACGGACTGAAGGGGAATGGGCCCCATCCGTCTCTATTTGGCAGATCGGATCAGATTGCATGTCGGTGGGTGTAAACGGACACATGTCTATAGAGGAAAATGGAGGTTCTGATCAGGTCCGCCTGAAAAACAGGCAAGGTGCCCCGATCGGAATGTCCATGTGAAAGGGGGCTAATAAAAACTGGATGCTATGGAAGAGTTTACAACCTCAAGGAGGCAAATCTGCAGTTTTCTAGGTGTCCAGTGTCAATGTCTAGTGTAGGTTGCATTATAACCCAAATTTTCTTACTATCAAGCTGTGTCCCTCAATGCATGATACAGAAATAATAAATCATGAACTGCAAGAAAAATGAGGTAACAATTCATGTGATAAAATTACAAAGAACATGGTGTAAAATAAAATAACCATTCAGGAGTTAAAAAACAAATCGCAAAGTAAAATAATAATTTCTTGGGTAACATAGGGTTCATATGTAATATGAGTGTGGGTAAACCCATAGTTCACAAAGAAAACAAAATAATTTATGGGATAAAATTACTTTTTTTAACCATAAATTGTTATTTTATGCTCTAAATTATAATGTACCTCACAAATCATTGCTTTACCTAACGAACCATTATTTTATAAGAGCCATATCACACTGATGCAGTGTGGTTTTCCTGCACCGCATATGCAGTGCACTGTACCCGCATGTTTGGAGCGGGTTAATTGCACTTTCCCATAGAGTTCGAATGTGTCCCATGGTTTTGGTGCCCTATCTGAAAGTGCCCCGAAACGTCTTCTCTAAACTTGCACTCGGGCACACTGCGGTGCAGGAAAACCGCACTGCATCAGTGTGGAAAGGCTTTTAATTGCTATTTTTACCTCATGAATTTTATTTTATACCAGTGGTATACCAGTGGTAGTCAACTTGCTTGATATGGCAGCCCCCAACATCACTAAAAGGCCACGCATAAAATTCAGTCATTGTTTATTATCGGAGACAGTGGACACACAACAGGATATAGTCAAAGACTATGGGCATGATACAAGAGATGGTCAGAGATTGCTGACATGATACATGAGATGATGGGAGACTGTGACAACTGTCTCCAACTTGACAGGACTTGTTGAAGATTGGGGACATGCTTTGATAGACTGAAGATGTATTACATGAGTCTTCTAGAAGTCACTGCTATATAAATCTAGGTTCACACTGTAGCGGGTGCGTTCTGCGTTTGTGCGGACACAGCACTCTATTCATATGAATGGGCTGCTGTATTTGCGGGAAATGTAGGGAAAATTCTGTGACCCCTTTTTTAAAACAAATGTGGCCACATGGAACCATATGATTTTGTGGCACCATGCGGTTTTACACACCTAAAATGTGCCACATTTTGCAATGTTCCGTCACAAGTCTTCAAAAGCGCAGAGTATTTTTGCCTGTGGGCTGGGCAATATGTGCGATTAGCATGCGTTCCTCGATTTGCATGTACAGTTGGGTCCATATATTTGGATACAGGCACAATTGTAGGTTTTTTTCAGGTATTTACCAAAACATATTCAAGCTATAGTTATATAATGAATATGGGCTGAAAGTGCACACTCTCAGGTTTAATTTGAGGGTATGTACATCCAAATTGGAGGAAGGGTTTAGGAATTACAGCTCTTAAGAGTAGCCATCCTCCCTTTTTCAAGGGACCAAAAGTAATTGTACAATTGAATATAATAAATATAATGCTCATTTTTAATATTTTGTTGAGAATCCTTTACTGGCAATGCCTGCCTGAAGTCTGGAACCCATGGACATTACCAAAACTGGGGTTTCCTCCTTTCTGATGCTTTGCCAGGCTCTAACTGCAGCTGTCTTCAGTTCTTTGTTTGTGGGTCTTTCTGCGTTTAGTTTTGCCTTCAGCAAGTGAAATGCATGCTCAATTGGGTTGAGATCAGGTGATTGACTCGGCCATTGCAGAATATTCCACTCCTTTGCCTTCAAAAGCTCCTGGGTTGCTTTTGCAGTGTGTATTGGATCATTGTCCATCTGTACTGTGAAGCGCCGTCCAATCATCTTTGCTATATTTGGCTGAATCTGGGCTGACCGTATATCTCTACACACTGCAGAATTCATCCGGCTGCTTCTGTCTTCTGTCACATCATCAATAAACCAATGACCCAGTGCCACTGGAAGCCATGCATGCCCATGCCATCATACTGCCTCCACCATGTTTTACAGATGACGTTGTGTGCTTTGGATCATGAGCTGTTCCAAGCCTTCTCCACACTTTTTTCTTCCCATCATTCTGATACAGATTTATCTTAGTTTCATCCATCCAAAGAATGCTTTTCCAGAACTGGTCTGGCTTTTTTAGATTTTTTTTGCCAAAGTCTGATCTGGCTTTTCTATTCTTCAGGCTTATGAATAATTTGCACCTTGTGGTGAACCCTCTGTATTTGCTCTCGTGAAGTCTTCTCTTGATTGTAGACTTTGACAATGATACCCCCACCTCCTGGAGAGTGTCCTTCACTTGTCTGGATGTTGTGAATGGGTTTTTCTTTACCAAAGAGAGCATGCTGCGATCTTCCACCACTGTTGTCTTCCGTGGACGTCCATGCCTTTTTATGTCGCTGAGCTCACCAGTGCATTCTTCTTTCCTCAGAATGTACCAAACTGTTGATTTGGCCACTCCTAATGTTGCTGCTAGCTCTTTGATGGATTTGTTTTGTTTTTGAAGCCTTACAATGGTCTGTTTCACTGGCATGGATAGCTCCTTTCAACGCATGATGTAGGTTTACAGCAATAGATTCCAAATGCAAATACCACACTTAGAATCAACTCCAGACCTTTTACCTGCTTCATTGATGAAGAAATAACGAAGGAGTAGCCCACACCTGGCCATGAAACAGCTTTTGATTCAATTGTCCAATTACTTTTGGTCCCTTGAAAAAGGGGGGATGACTACTCTTAAGAGCTGTAATTCCTAAACCCTTCCTCCAATTTGGATGTACATACCCTCCAATTAAACCTGAGAGTGTGCACTTTCAGCCCATATCCATTATAGAACTATAGCTTGAATATGTTTTGGTAAATTGACGGAAAAAATCTAAAATTGTGCCTGTGTCCAAATATATATGGACCTAACTGTACAAGAACCTAGGGAAGTGGGGGAATAGTGGCTGAAGGGGCCCTGAGGGCCAAACTAAGTGTCAATGAGGCTGCATATAGCCTGTGGGCCACAAGTTGGGCATCGGGGTTTCACACCAAAATTCATTATTTCATCTCATGAAAATATTGATACTTTATTTTACACTGTAAATAGTTTGACCCCGTCATTTGAATTGTTTCCCTGTTTGCCCATAATCAGGTTACTCATGGACCCTACTGTCAGGGGCGGACTGACAACTCATGGGGCCCCCGGGCAATAGGGGATCATGGGGCCCCTGTGTCCTTGCCCAAACTCAAAAAAGCCTATGAAAAAGGTACCAGGGGCATCTCATGGGGCCCCCTACTGACCCCGCGCCCTCGGGCAGTGCCTGAGTTTCCAAATGGTCAGTCCGCCCCTGGTTGTCAGTCCGCCCCTGCCTACTGTATGCAATGAATCATGACTTTTCCTGATCAGTTGTTCTTTTACCTCATGAATTGTTATCTCACACCATATCGATGTGATATTTCAGTAAAAAAATATTATAATTATCATGAAATTAAAAAAAAAATTAACACAGAGGAGGTGAATTGTCCACATTTGTGTAGCAGTGTAGTGAGGAGATGAAATAATGCCAGGCACCATGACTTAATACCCTCCAGCACTGAGGTGTGTGATTATCACTGACATCACTGCACACACAAGGGCGCGCGCTCCCGCTGCTACACCGCTCATCCTTCCACCCCAGTGCGCGCGCCCCCCTCCCCTGCAGGCGCGCGCTCTGTGGCTGCGCTGTCAGTGATTGCTCCGACCGGGGAACGCGATGCAGCCTCTCCCCGGATCAGCCTGAGCTATGGGGGGATCGCGGAGATTGGGGATCCCTACGGGGGCCGCACTATGCTGCTGGGGGCCGCTTCTGCTCCTCCTTCTCCTCCGGCTGGGGGCTGCGAGTCCAGGTGAGGGGGAGCCATGGCTGGGAGGGGGCGGCGTGGTGCTGACTGCATTGTATACAGAGGGGACCTGTCACTGTCTGCACCACACCTGATCCTTGGGACAGCCTACAGGGGGGGTTGTGAGTCACTGCTTGTATAGAAAATAATGGGGGGGGGGGGGATATATACATATATGATTATTTATATATATATATATAAATAAATGTGTTTGTGTTTCTATTTTTATATATGTATGTTTGTTTATATATATATATATATATATATGTGTTTATATTTTTTTATATTTGTATATAGTAAATGTGTTTCTATTTTTATATATATATATATATATATGTGTGTGTTTATTTTTTTTATAGATTTGTGTGTATATATATATATATATATATATATATATATATATATATATATATAATATTTGTGTTTTTATATATGTGTTATATATTATATATATCTATGGTTGGTGTGTGTGTATTGCAGTCTACGGTATTCCATTGATCTCAGGCGTCCTCCTCTGGATCAGTGATTGGTGGCCGATCAGAGAGAGCACGCTGTGCGTCCAATCACGCGGCCCTCTGCCATATGTTCTGGTGGTGTCAGGGTTTATTGACATTGGCTGTGATGAGGGCCCCGCAGGTGTCAGGCCCGGGATCTGTACAGAAGGAAAGGATTTCTAGACAATTTAAAATATTACCTTTCCAGATTGATAAATTTAACAAAAAAATGGGTTTTTTTGGGCCGATCGTTCTGTCTACATGAAAGTGTATGTAAACGATCAGCTCATCATATCCACCTTTTAGCCCTCATGCACATGGGGTATTTTGATAACGCTGGTAAAGCCACGTTAAAAACGTGAGTTTTTCTGCTTTTTTTTTTTTTTTTTTTTTAGCGTTTTTGCATTAGCGTTTAGCTGCGTTTAACTGCATTTTTCCACATTTCCATTTTTTAGTGTTTTTTTTTTTCTGACTAAAAAAAATTTTTTTTTGGTTTAAAAAAATCCAAAAATGCTGGTTTGTGGCGTTTTACTGCATTTTTCAGCATTATAACGTTTTTACAGCTAAAAACAAATCTAGAAACCCACTAGTCTTGGGGTTTTTTCCCAGCCAAAAAACGTCCCTGCCAAAAAACGTTGATTACAGTGTATGTGTACATGGACACATAGGATAACATGTTGGGGGGTTTACTGGCTGTAGAAAAAAACTTCAAAAGTCAAAAACAGCCGCTGTAAAAACGTCCAGTGTGCATGAAGACTAAAGGGCCTGGTTCACACCTATGCGTGTTTTAGTGCATTTTGCAGAAACTTACTGCAGTCCATTTATCATGGTTTCCTATAGGACACTTTAACATCTAAGCGTTTTTTTTTGTGTAACTGCTGCATTTTTTTTAAGGGTCAGGGACTTTGTGGTGCGTTTTTGGTTCAATAGACTTCAATGGACACATGGCAGAAACGTATGTAGGGATTTTTTTTTTTTTATGTGTTTTGAGGTTTTGTTTTTGCCAAATGGAATGTATTGACTTTGATGCGACTTTGGATGGGCAAGACTTTGATGCAGCTTTGGGGGGTTTTTTTGCTAATCGGAAAGTATGATGCGCGGTTCACACTTCTGCGACCTACAGTGCGACGTCCTGGCAATTTGATGCAACTTTAGTATGACTTGGATGGAAATGTTGGATCCAAACAACATCAATATAGATGAGGATCCGACTTGGAGGCGACTTTCTTTAAAGTCTGTTGGCAAAAGTCACCTTGAACCTTTTCTAAAGTCGGAGAGACTTCAGTAGTGCTAATTAAGACGGCTCTCATTGACTAACATGGGATTTCCCTTGTCATGCGACTTGGGGTCTCACAAGTCGAATCCCTAGTAGTGGTAGTGTGAACCGAGCCTGAAAGTTCTGTTCATGTAATGCAACTTTGGTGTGACTTTAAACTCTCTGGCACTCAAGTAGCATCAGTCGTACCCATCCCAAGCCCCATCCAAGTCGCCACCAATTCAAATTTGCATCCAAGTCACACCTATCCAAAGTCCCATCCATCCAAAGTGGCATCAAAGTCAATACTTTCCTATTGGCAAGAAAAAGCACAAAAAACACGTTAAAAAAAAAAACGTGCTGGAAAAACGCATCAGTTGCAACACTCAGAGGTGTGAACCTAGCCTAAGGCTGGGATCACATACTGCGTCTCAGTGTGGGTGCCTTTGCATGGGCTGCTGTACCTGTGGGAAACGCAGGGGAAAAAGTCTCTGATCCCTTTTCTAAGGGCCAGTTCACACCTGAACGTGGTGCGGCAAACCTGCATTCCCCACACTGTATCCAAAACGCACTGCACTTGCTATCTGCAGCGGGTGTCACTAATAAGTTAACATCACTCCAAAAGCAGTGACTTTCCAGATCGCCTGCTATAAAAAATCCAGTTGCAGTGCGTTTCCAAAAGTAGTGCATGCGCTACTTTTTGTGCAGTGCAATCTCAGCCCATTCAAAATGAATGGGCTGAAACTGCACTGCAGAGAACTACATGTGCATTGAAGAGGGACGCACAGTGCATTCCGGTCCTAAACTGCATCCACAATGGACCACATGCCGTTTTTCACACCTGAAACACTCTACATGTTCAGATGAATAAATAATGGCACCTCCACGCTTCTGCTAAATAGCACATTTAGCTGTGGATGCAGGAACCCATGCGATTTCCCAGACATGCACATATGTGAACCTAGACTAATATACCACTGGAAGTGGGTTTTTTTTTTGTTTGTTTGTTTTTAATATCTGTTCAGTAAATAAAAAAAAAAAACAAAACAGTTTATCCTGCCAGAGACCAGCTCAAAATGTCCTGTATACTTTGCCTGTACTGCAGTTATCAGTGACATTATTCCAGCTATGTGGACTACAGAACTCCTCCCCTCTGTTAAGGAGAAGAATGGGGTGTGCTGTGTCCCTGGGTGACAGCTCTGCCCCTCCATAGATGCAATATGGTGAGTAAGGAAAGGAACAGCTTGGGTCTGGACCTGTGTTCAGCTGAAGCTCAAGGGAAGCTGCCAGTACTGGGCCAATCACCTGCAGGTGGGGGATTCCCTTCCCTGCAGCTGCATGTAAACAAATGGGCGGGATCCTTGTGGCATGATTGGCTGAATATGGCCATATTAGGTCATTATCATTGACTTACAGGAAGAAATGAACCCATCAATTTTAAATGCTTCCACAAACAATTCTATTCCAGACATATAGTGAATAACTGTCACAGGCGCTTGTGTTCTCAATCGAACTGTCAAGCCATCAAGTGGCTGGTGTCATAACTGATCACATGTGCAGCACTTTAACATCTGTAGATCCAATAAAGCCCAGGAGGCTGCACAGGATAGGAGGGTTTAGTTCTGCTTTAGTATATACATGTGGCCATATTAGGTCAATGATGTCACAAGCATCCCCACCCCATTGTTTGTGCAGCTTGGGGAGGGGAATCCCTCACCAGCAGGTGATTGGCCCGGTACTGACAGCGTCTTCTGGGATTCAGATCAAACCCAAGCTCATTCCAAGGTCTCCTTCAGACGGGTTATCAGAACCGTCTTCTGATCTGAATTCCTGTCTGCTGCATGTGAATCTATCTTGGAACTGCATGCAGGCAGCCCATAGAAGTGGATGAGCCCTTGGTTGTCACCAAAAAACAGGAGGTGCATTACTGGCAGGATCACCAGGTAATAAGGAAAATAAAAGCTCCAAAAAAGAAATCTAATGCAGCCACCACATCTAAGGACTGATAAGCTGTGATATATTTCATTTTTGTTTTGGGATTTAGATACACTTTCAGTATATAGAATATCTGGTACTGTGATACTGGTGTAGTGAGATATCAGGGGACGTATTGGACATTCCAGTTTTATCTTATTAGGTAGTTACCCTGTGAATACTTTATGGTCTCAATCCTTATTTATTTCCTCTTTCCCTCGTTTCACACTATGATTCACAAAGGAATGCGCTGCACATTCCTGTGCGATTCACATACGTTTCTGTGCAGTGCAATTTCAGTCCTTTCATTTTGAATGGATTCAAATCGCACCAAAAGGAGTGCATGCACTACTTCTGGAAAAGCACTGCAACTGTATTGCATGGTACGTGTTTACGACCTGCATTTGGGGTGTCGTCAACATTGACACCCATGGCGGATCATGACTGCAGTGCGTTTTGAACGTGTTCTAGTGTGAACCCAGACTAAAGTGGTACAGTCAACACAACAAGGTGTACAGCTACACTGCCAACATTTTTTTTAATTGATTGCTCATAATACAATATGTAGCAACTGCTTTTGTCCAGTGATTGTGGACTGGAGTTGGAATATTTCATCTACAAGGTTCTGGTCTGATCACATTTATGGTGCATTAAATAAACAATTAATGCAATTTCAGCTCTATAGCAGCATTTCCCATCCTTTGTTACATCGGAGGAACCCCTGGAATAAATATCAGCTCCTAAGAACAAGATAATCATGAATACCCAGTGGCACCCAGAATGGATCATTTGATATTGTTGAAATGATTTTCAACCATAATCATAGCAGGAAATGAATGTTAAAGGATAAGTTCACCTTGTATTTATTGCTTTTTGTTGTAGGAGTCTGTAAAGCATTGCATCTGCGATTAGCAGACTGCTGATTTCCTACAGGTCTCCTGCAGACCTGTCGGTGTATCTGCTTTCTCGTACCTTGTATGGGCAAGGCGATGCTTACTGACAGGCACAATCAATTAACTACTACAGCGCCATGGTAGTTCATTGAGAACAGAACACAGTGAATGAGTGATGTGGCTGGGAGAGTGAAGCCCCGCATGGTCACATTCTTTTTTTTTTTTTTAAATTTTGACAGCTAGCAGAGGTTTGGGGAGAGAGGAAGCTGGCAGGAGATCATGGGGGGGGGGAGATTTATTGAGTTAAACAAATTAGTAAAGTTGCTCTGTAATAATTGCTGGAAAATAAACAGACTGTAAAAATTGTCCAGTAGGGTCCAGTAGAGAAGTGCCCTCTTACATTGGTGGGCCATTTAAGTGTACCCTTTTACATCAGTGGTCCATTGATAGTTGTCCACTTACATCAGTTGTCCATTGGTAGGTGTCGTCTGACATCAGTGGTCCATTGGTAGGTGTCGTCTGACATCAGTGGTCCATTGGTAGGTGTCGTCTGACATCAGTGGTCCATTGGTAGGTGTCGTCTGACATCAGTGGTCCATTGGTAGGTGTCCTCTGACATCAGTGGTCCATTGGTAGGTGTCCTCTGACATCAGTGGTCCATTGGTAGGTGTCCTCTGACATCAGTGGTCCATTGGTAAGTGTCCTCTTATATCTGTGGCCCATTGGTAAGTGTCCTCTTATATCTGTGGCCAATTGATAGGTGTCCATTTTACATCAGTGGTCCATTGGTAGGTGTCCTCTTAGTTTAGTTATTTATTGGTAGGTGTCCTTTTACATTAGTGGTTCAATGAAAAGTACCCTTTTACATTGCTGGCCAGTGTAGCAGTGACCCCTTACCTTGGATGGAAATGGGAAATTGCCCCCCAACATTGATAGCCAGTGTAAGTGGAAAATGATCCACCACTGATCACAGCTCAAGGAACCCCCAGCAACCTCTGGAGGAACCCTGGTTGTGAAAGGCTATCTGGGCCTGGATGTGAAAACGCATTTGAAACACACTGCACCTAAATCCCAGAAGTGTGAATGAAATGTAAGGCTGGCTGTACACTAGTAGATTATTAAATGAACATTTGTTGTACATTCGGTGATTGGACAAATGCCGTTTAAAAGTACTAAAAAATGTTTTGCTATTAACATTGGATTTTGGGATGAATGTAATTTCCCAATTGATAGTCACACCGCTAGAAATGTGGAACTTTTCCATTCTGCTGCTTTGAATATTCTCTTCACTGCCGAGGAAAACAAATGTCTATTTGACCCAAATAATGACTAGAAAATCGAAAAAAATGTTTTTAAAACAAAAACTTTTCTACAAAATTCCACTAGTGTATAACCAGCTTTAGGCCACAGATGTCTATGAGCTCCCATGAGGTTGTAACGAAAATCCTACCCACACATGTATTCAATGTATCATGTATCCCAGAGTACACCGTGTGTTGTGTGCAATATTGCATTGTGTTCTCTGTCTCATATATATTCATGTGTGTGTGCTCCTTCATTTTATGGTCTTTTATATAGTGTTACCAAATTGTATAGTCATTGGCCTACTGTATAAAAATCATTTTAAAGTTAAGATCTTAAGATTTTACAATGGGATTGTAATATATTTGAAAAGTTTTACATTTAATGAGTATGATCAATGTATATAAAAATTGAGCAACATCCCCATGAATGTGCAATATATGTCTCAAGTTAACATTTAAAACACTCATAAAGTGGGAGGACTGGGCCTTTATAATTCCTAAAACCAGGGACTGGAAATCGTACAGGAGTGAAGTTATAGATGTATAGTAATGGACATACAGGAGTGAAGTTATAGATGTATAGTAATGGACATACAGGAGTGAGGTTATAGATGTATAGTAATGGACATACAGGAGTGAGGTTATAGATGTATAGTAATGGCCATACAGGAGTGAAGTTATAGATGTATAGTAATGGCCATACAGGAGTGAAGTTATAGATATATAGTTATGGCCATACAGGAGTGAAGGTATAGATGTATAGTAATGGCCATACAGGAGTGAAGTTATAGATATATAGTTATGACCATACAGGAGTGAAGTTATAGATGTATAGTAATGGCCATACAGGAGTGAAGTTATAGATGTATAGTAATGGCCATACAGGAGTGAAGTTATAGATGTATAGTAATGGCCATACAGGAGTGACGTTATAGATGTATAGTAATGGCCATACAGGAGTGACGTTATAGATGTATAGTAATGGCCATACAGGAGTGACGTTATAGATGTATAGTAATGGCCATACAGGAGTGAAGTTATAGATGTATAGTAATGGACATACAGGAGTGAGGTTATAGATTTATGGCCATACATAATACAATATTTATTTTATTATTCACTTTATTATTCAGTTATTACAGGTACTTATATAGTGCCATCAATGTATGCAGCGCTTTACATATATATTGTATTGTACATTCACATCAGCCCCTAAAATCTAAGGTCCCTAACTTACCTTCATACATACACATACTAGGGCCAATTTACACAGGATCCTATTTACCTACCAGCATGTCTTTGGAGTGTGGGAGGAAACTGTTGTACCCGGAGGAAACCCATGCAGGCACAGGAAGAACATGCAAACTCCAGGAAGGTGGTGCCATGGTTGGGATTCGAACCAACGACCCTAGTACTGCCAGACAGAAGTGCTAACCACTCAGCCACTGTGCTGCTCTCAATAGTTGACTAGTACTTCTTTCAGTATGTTTAACAAAAGTAAATAATTTGTAAACGTTTATAGTGATTTTCCAGCATGCTGAGCGATTTTTAGGACTGCAATTGAAGTTGGTTGGTCTGTGTTATGATTGCTGGTTGTCAATCTGTGTTTAGTTGTATCACCAAAAAGGTTCAAATTGACTAGCCAGCTTAGGACCAGGGGATTACATGACTCTATGCATAATATTAGCCATACATGCATAGGTTTTTTTCATCTCATTTCCCAATTGAATCAATTCTCCCATTTATACTAAGGCCTAATGCATATTGGACATTTTTTGGCTATTTTTTATTTTTTTTGCCTCTAAACACCCCTGTATGTTACTATAAAACAAAAATGGGTGCACCAGCCTTGCGCATTACCTCAATACAAAAAGTGGCAGATATATACTCACACATGCCAAATAAACACAGGCATGTCCTATCCGACATGAGTCCATGGTCTGGAATACTGCGCGAGTTCCACATGCAAGAGGATGCTCGAAAATGGCTGACGGGTTTCAAAGGGGATCCTCTCTCCCTCAGAGCCTGTCAGTCATGTAATGCGCAAGGTTGGTGTGCCCCTTTCTTTTTCTTGTTTTATAGTTCTATCTTGGGTTACCCCAGCCCGCAGGGGGCTGCACAGCACTGCACTACCGAATTGAATGCAAAGAGGCATGAAGATTCGTCCACATATGCTACATCCGGTCTTGTGTGCGCAGGAGGTGTTTTTCCTTCTTTTCGGCTCCTGTATGTTAGGCTTTGTCTCCATACACAGATAGGTATTTAGAGGTAAGAAAACCACTCCTAGCACATCCAGGATCAGTGGCATTTTGGCAAAAAAAAAAAAAATCTTGACGCATTTAAATGCGCATTAACACCAGGCATGTTTAGCGCTTGAGCATTGATTTCAATGGCCACAAAAATGTTTTATTCTGGTCAATTAAATGAATTAGCACCAAAGCGATCAATGTGTCTAAAGGCATTTACAAGCGTCAGGCGTTTTTTTCTGCCAAAACGTTGCTGTCAGGGGGAAAGTCGTCTAGGAGAGATTGCAATACGTCAAGTGTACATGAGGCCTTAATAGCGTGGAAGGAGAAATCTCTCACTGCCAGCTATTGCATTTACACAGCAGGCACCCATGGCTGCATGGATGGCATGGCTACAGCTGATTGGATGCTGTTACTGTCCGGCCAACAATCCTGCAATCAGCTCCTTTGAGTTTTCAGTTGAAGTCGCACGATTTCAAAGTCGGGTGACATGCCGATCTCATGTGCGATTTGCAAGACATCTGACACAGGTGTCTATGCAAATCGCACCAAAAGTAGTGCATGTACTACTTCAGAAGTCGGTGCGGCTCTGACCAAGATGGAACCGCACTGATATGACCGCTGTAATTGCGGACAATAGGGTGCCACTTGGCATGCGATTTGCAAGTTGCATGGCATGCAAATTGCATTCAGTTTTACCGGGGTGTAAGCGGTAAATCCCATGTGATTCGCACAGGAACCGCAACGTATTCATGTACAAATCACATGCCATTTGTATGCGGTGCGATTGGAGCAATACATTTTGTATGGCTCTATTTGCACCGAACCCGCACCAAAAACGTGCAGGACACTTTTTTTGCTCCACACCAGAATCGGATTGCATGGGTATTCACACCTATGTGATCCGATTCTGCACATCGCACGCGTTTTGCGGGCGATGTCGGGGTGTTGTTAACTTAGCATACATACCCGTGTCGGTTCACATGAATGGGGTGCAATTGTGACACGGTATGGAATTGCACTGAAAACGCTGTGAATTCCGCATTTCTCAACCAGAGTGCCTTAAGGTTTCTTCAGGGGTGCCTTAGCAAAATGTCTAAAAATTGCCCAAAACTTCTATACAAGCCAGCCTTTTAGTTACACAAAGCCACAGGTTTTCATTGTGCACCATTACGACCTTCTAGCTGCCGGCTTCCTGACAGCCAATTACATCATCAGTTGGTAAGGAGGATATTAGCTGCCTGCACAGCATCCTAGTTTGACCCTCCCCTGCCCCTCTCCATCAGTGCTGGGGTCACATTAGCTCAGTGATGGAGAAAAACTGAGGAAGAGGAGAAACATTGGAACACTAGTCAGTACCAGTGTGCAAAAGTATATTTGATTTGCAAAAATAAATCACCTCTAATGTTGGGTGTCATACATGTGTTGAAGTTGCTGCGTTATATAAAACTTTTCACATTTAGAATGGTTTGCCCTTTTAAAATTATGGACAGTCTTGAGTCACCCCATTTTAGAATGGGGTGCCTCGAGACTGTCCATAATTTTAAAGGGTGCCTCTGGACTGTCCATCATTTTTAAGGGTGCCTTGACTGAAAAAAGGTTGAGAAACACTGATCTAGATTGCAATGTGTTTCACTAGCTTTGTGCAGCAATAATACAATACCATGAAATCTGCTTTCATTTGTAATCTAATAAATATGGATTTCCTTCCATCCCAATCATCTCTTGTGGGTTTGTAGTTCAGTGTGTGTGTGTGTGTGTGTGTGTGTGTGTGTGTGTGTGTGTGTGTACATATATTATATATATTATAATTTTATATACAGGAAGCGATTCTAACATCCGACGTACCGTAGGCGTACAATGACTTGTCACTTTTGTTGAGGAAACCTGACTGTTCTCAGATCTAAAAATGAAAGGATTCTTCTAACTGACTGATATCTGATCTGCCTGAAATGTTCCCTTGTACAGTATTTCCTTCTCCTGGAGTGTATTTTGGCATCCGATAGTCACAGCCACCAGGTCTGTCCGTATGCGCAGCCATTTATTCCCCTTTGGGACTGCAGACTGCGGACGGTGAATATCCTGATAAGCAGAAAGTCGTTCCTTGCGAAGCACACTCTTGTAGATTCTGTACTGTCTTCATTTACACACTTCTTTGCAGGAGATCCGATACATAAGACATCATTGTAAATGATTTGGTGTTAGGGGCTAAAAGACATGACAAGCCTGTGCATGTTTTAGCCTAAAATGGGGTTTGCTCTTTGGTGGTGATTTTGGTATTCTACGCTGAAAGTCAGAGTTGGCAGATCTTCCCCCGTACCCGACCATAAAATATAACCTGACCACTCAGAATCACGTGACCCTGTCACCGAACCATTCATTTGGCCATAGATGGATCAAATCTTGGCCAGTTCAGCAGGGACAGGACGAGATTTGATCCATCTATGGGCAGGATGATTGTACCCATAACGACCCATTGATTGACTTGGGTACAGTCAGCATGGCGGCTATAGCCACTAGCAGTATTTAAATATGTTCTCCTGGCAGGGATGGCACCCCACACCCCCAGGAAGGAGAACACAATAGGTCAGAGGGAGGGATTCCCCTGTCAACACAGTCTGTTTTGATGGGGGAAATCAAGCGATATTCTTTCCTGCAAACACTGGCTAATCTATAGCAGTGGACCCCAAACGTGGTCCTTTGCTTGCTTTTATCTGGCCCTTGGGGCTCTTTTCCTTCCACTGATATGAAGCACTATTCCTTTCATGGACACCAAAGATGGGGCGCTATTCTTCCCATTGACACTAAGAATGGGGCACTATTGTTCCCACGGACCCCAGCGACAGGGCGCCGATCCTCCCACGGACCCCAGCGACAGGGCGCCGATCCTCCCACGGACCCCAGCGACGGGGCGCCGATCCTCCCACGGACCCCAGCGACGGGGCGACGGTCCTCTCACGGAGCCCAGCGACGGGGCGCCGATCCTCCCACGGACCCCAGCGACGGGGCGCCGATCCTCCCACGGACCCCAGCGACGGGGCGACGGTCCTCCCACGGAGCCCAGCGACGGGGCGCCGATCCTCCCACGGAGCCCAGCGACGGGGCGCCGATCCTCCCACGGAGCCCAGCGACGGGGCGCCGATCCCCCCACGGAGCCCAGCGACGGGGCGCCGATCCCCCCACGGAGCCCAGCGACGGGGCGCCATTCCACTTAAATTTCTGTGTCTTGTTGCGAAGTTATTGCCCTGCTTAGCTTTGTATCAACAGCAAACACTGAGATTGAACTATTTATTCCAACCTCTATATCATCCAAAACTCCCAATACTACTGCTGGGTTCCACAATTTAGAATGTGATGTCAGCAGACCCAGAATACTCCTTGAGGGGTTCCTTGAGCTATAGCTGATTATCCTCCCATCCAATGGTGTCTGCATAGTTCCAGGGCCAATTAATTTGACAGAGCCAGTGCCATGACACCAAGAATCTTCTGAACTGTTTATAAGGATAGCATTCTGGCCACCACTATAAAAGGGAGCATTCTTTTCACTGGCCACCAATGGAGGGAGCATGTTTACCACTGACCCTTCATTCATTGATTTTAGTGGGGATTAGCAGAGACCCTAAATTATTTCATGGGTTCCTCTGGGGTAAAAAGGTTCAGAAAGGCTGCTCTATATTATTTCCCTCCCCTTCTCTCCCGACAGCTCCATAAAAGATTATATAGGGAGGTGAAGGGAGGAGTGAACCTGCTGGGCCAGCACGGACAGTAAGTGGGCACTCTCAGAAGAGGAGAGGGCTATGAGGTTCTGGGGGATGGGGATTGTGCTAAGGATCTGATTCTTCCTAGAGTAGTCAACTTTTCTGGCAAGTTAAAAGTCACATTGCAAGTGAATATACATTTTTTTTTAATTGAAGGGTAAAATGCAGTGTGTTGCTGCCAGAGACGTGTTTTGTGGTTTTTTTGCACACTTTAAAAACTCATTTTAGGACTAAAGATTACCTAAAACGTCTAAGGCAGGGTTGTCAAACTGGTGGCCCTCCAGCTGTTGTCAAACTACAAGTCCCATCATGCCTCTGTCTTTGGGAGTCATGCTTGTAACTGTCAATCTTGCAATGCCTCATGGGACTTGTAGTTTGGCAACAGCTTGGAGGGCCATCAGTTTGACACCCGTGATCTAAGGCATTATATATTTTGTGAAATCTGAAACCTTGGAGAATAAAATATAGCAGCTACACCTTTTTATGTCATGTGATATTAATGGTTTATAAAGCGTAACATTTCTTGAAAATAGTACACTACAGTTAGTGTTACTAAACCCACAACAGTAAAATCAGTCTGTATATGCAGTAAAGCATGCTTGTTATACTCACTGTGGAACCTAAGGGGTTAATCCTCTGCATTGTGTAAAAAGGCTGTTTGATCCTGACTTCTCTGATCCTCCCTTCCTTCTAATGTCCCCCTCTTATCTCCTGATAAGACATATCATGTGGAGACACTCTGCACATGCTCAGTTTGGTAGGGGTTTTTTTTTTCTTGAGAGAGTGCATGTGATCAGCACATGGCCAATCAGTACTGTCCAGACAGAGGTCAGGGGTTCTGCATCCTCCTAGAGCATAAAGTAAACTCCTCCTGCAAGCTTTAACTAGTGCTCTGCTGGACAGTGATAGAAGTCACAAGACTGCTATATGCTGATGATGAGAAAAGATATTTAGCACTTTATATTTACTAAAATAATTGCATTTCCATGTTCTGTGTACTGTGGGAGACCAGAGAGAGTGAATACAGGGTCCGGGGTTTAGTAACACTTTCATTTTAGAGTACACGAAGGGACTGATGTGAATGTACAATGTATATATAAAGTACTGTGTAAATTGACAGCGCTATATAAGTACCTGAAATAAACATGTCAAGCTTTAATTGGAATTGGGGTTGGAAGTATGTAGGTTCCATAGACACAATAATTGGACATATCAACCAAATAATTAACAAATCATTGTAGGTACTGACGTTTCCAAATAGCAGATGATTTCAAACATACTATGGGGTTGATTTACTAAAGGCAAATAGTCTGTGTACTGCAAGGGCAGTTGCTCCAGATCTGAGGGGAAGCTATCTATCATACAATCATGTGCAAGCAAAAACGTTTTTTTTTTCCCCATTTTCTTTGCACGTGATTGGGCATTCTTTTGCGGAGTGAAGCTTTACCTCATTTACTAAGCTCTGGAGCAACTGCACTTGCAGCGTATTTGCACAGCATATTTGCCTTTAAATGAATCCCTATGTATTGAAGACAGGGATTTTTATGGTACCAGTCTACCCATAGGAAGCTTATCATAAAATCCTTTTTTTATTATACAAAAATCCTATAAAAAAATTATTTCCAAAATTCTTAAAAATGCCTAATGCAGTCACACCTTCTAGGTCTAGCCCCACCATGTTTATCGTGTTCGCATAATCTCAGCAGATTCATTGACTTTGCTTTAAATGAGCCAAAAATCTCTACGCGTTTCATTGAACTTCCTGTCAAATTTTTCAGGATTGAATCAGAGACGCTCACTAAAATTGTTATTACGTTCCAGAATAATATGCCAGTATATCAGCCACGCCGGATGTTACCAGGGAGATGGTGAAAATTGGGAGGAAAAAAATTCTCTGTAAAATGACATACATTATTTAATGTGCCTCAGTTCTTAAACTGGTTATAGATGGATTGAAAATCGTCTGGTGCAGTGGAGACCGGCCAAATTTCGATCCATGTCTAAATCCTCCTGTGGATCTAAAGATCGATTTCTGTTAAACGAGCTTGTTGAAAAATTTTTGTTGATCTGCAGCTGCTGATCAGTATATTCAAACCGTGGAATATCCCAACTGTCAGAATGCAATGGGGTTGATTTACTAAGCCCTGGTTCACACTGATGCGGTGCGGATTTCACAGCGTTTTCAGTTCGAATTCTGCACCGCATCAGATTCACACCCCGATCATGCGAACTGCTGCGGGTGTGTATGTTAAGTTAACAACACCCCGAAAGCAGTCCGCAAAACGCAGTGCGATGTGCAGAATCGGATCGCATAGGTGTTAATACCTATGTGATCCGATTCTAGTGCAGACCAAAAAAAGAGTCCTGCACCTTTTTGGTGCGGTGCGAATAGAGCCATACAAAATGTCGCACCGCACACAAATCGCATGTGATTGCACAGGAATGCAGTGCGGTACCTGTGCGAATCACATGCGATATACCGCACCGCATATATGTGAACCCAGGCTAAAACCTGGAGAGTGCTGATTCTGGTGCAGCTGTGCATGAGGAGCCAATCAGCTTCTAACTTCAGCTTGTTCAACTAAGCTTTAGCAATAAAACCTGGAAGCTGATTGGTTTCTATGCAGAGCCGCACCAGATTTTGCACTCAGTATATCATACCATGTCTCAATGGGAAGGATCCCTCCATCCACCTCGATTGTGTGGATGGAGAAACCCTTTTTGTTTTTTTCTTTTCTTTTTTTTTTTTTGCATTTAACCTGCTGGCTGAATGGGGAAAAAAACCAAAAAAGATCCATCTATGGCCAGCCTTACAACAAAAGTATGGATGCCGGTGTTGAAAGTATTTTAGCCCTAAAAGGGGAGTGGGACATACATTGCGTGTCAGTCCTCTCTCTTAGGTAGATATAAGTTGTCCTCCATAGAGGTCCCTATCCATTGTCCATGGATTGCTGATCAAAATCTATAGTCTTCCAGCACTCAGACCGTCCTTCATTTAACCACTTCCATGCCGGGCACTTTTACCCCCTTTCTGCCCAGGCCAATTTTCAGGTTTCAGCGCTCTCACACCGTGAATGACAATTGCGCAGTCATACAACATTGTACCCAAACTAAAATGTTATCATTTTCATCATACAACTAGAGCTTTCTTTTGGTGGTATTTAATCACCGCCGGGGTTTTTATTTTTTGCTAAATTAACCAAAAAAGACCGAAAATTTTGAAAAAAACACGTTTCTTTGTTTCTGTTATAAAAGTTTGCAAATAAATAATTGTTCTTCATAAATTTAGGCCAAGATATATTCTGCTACATTTCATTGGTGAAAATAACCCAAATTAGTATTTATTATTTAGTCTGTAGGAAAGTTATAGCGTTCACAAACTATGGTATATCTGAAAATTGATCAATCATGAAGTACTGACAGCCAATCTAATTTCTTGAGGCCCAAAAATGTCAGAACAGTACAGATATCCCCCAAATGACCCCTTTTTGCAAAGTAGACAGTCCAATGAATTTCATAAGAGGCATGGCGAGTTTTTGGAATTTTGTCACCATAGTAACATTGTACTTTGGGGAAGTGATCAGTATTTTATATTTTTTTTTACACAATTTGATTGCTTATAGCAAAGAATTTCTTTGCTATAAGCAAGCATTTAACTGAATGAAATCAATTCATTCAGCTTTTTTTGTTGTGATTAGCTACGGCTAATCACATGACACAGATGGGCTGTGACTAGCCCAGCTTGTGCATGTGATCAATGTGACCATTCACAGCTAGACACAGTTGTATACAATGGAAGGCATGAAAGGAAGCCATTCATTGTATATAACTGTCATGTGACCTGCTGTGATTGGTCACAGCAGGTCACATGGTACTGGCAACGGGGCCGGTACACAGATCTGTCATCGGCCGTGTCCGAGTTACGCAGCTGGTAACAGGTCTAGCCACAGCATGGCCCTGCGGGAACGCACGATGCGTGATCCAGGAAGGACTTCATATGACGCCCTCCCGGAGGGACGAGAGGTTCACCCGGCCGTCATATTACCATAGGCCGGGCGGGAGGTGGTTAAAGGAACTGAGAGATGACTTCCAAGAAAAATTAGCATTTGCTAAAAAAACAGACAAAAAAAACAGGGATTCAAGAGGTGTCAGGTTTGTTTTCTGAATTCCTGGAAGGCACTTCTCTATTGCCCTATGAAAAGTGATCCAACTCAGATCGATGTGAATCTAACTTTAAACTGGCTTTTGACATCTCTCCAGCCATTGTCAGCCATGGCAGCCTGTCTGTGTATGGGAGGCAGTTACTGGCACTGGTGAGTCAGATGGGAAAGGTGTAGAACTTGTTCTCAGCATGTTTTCTTAAACCATGTGTGTCTATTTGTTTAACTTGTACAGCAATACCGTATTGGCCTTTCCTCTCCCCGGCTCAGCTTGCTCCATCAGGAAAGGTTTTTTTCAACCATCTCATTTCCTGCTATTCAGCCATCATTGTTCTTTCCCTCTGTTTTCTGCGCTTTATAATCAGATTATGAACAGGACTGCCAGTGTTAGGGATACACTCAGGGACAATGAAAGTAATTTTTAAAGCTGAAATGCAGGACAAATAGATGTGTTTTCCACAACCAATCTGCACTAGGAACATGGCTACTAAAATCTGATTGGTTCCAGCTTAGAGCCAGACTGCCATTGTGCCTAAAAACTTCCAATTACTTCCAATTTTGTTTGGACCTTGGCTGAAAAATTCCTGTACTTGGTTTCGTCATATGGGTCCTTTTTATTAAAATTCAAAATTCCCATGAATCAGCAGGATGTCCATAGGTAATACGAAATCTCAATTTTATTTTTTGTCATTACTGTGGTTCTAAACGTAAAAAGATTTTTACCTTCATGCGTTGCCTGACTTAAAAAACCTTCTACGTGTAGTTCCCCCTGCAACCCCCCCCCCCCCCATACTTACTTGAGCCTCATCTCAATCTAGAGCTGTGCATGAAAGCAGCATCTCTCTTGGCTCTCTCTCTTCTCATTGGCTCAGAGACAGCAGTGGGAGCCATTGGCAATCCCAGCCAGTGAGGTGGGAGTGAAAGGCGGGGCCGAGCCACACTCTGTGTGTTTATAGACACCCCACAACAGTGCTCCCATAGCTAGCAAACAGCTTCCTATTATTATTATTATTATTTATTATAATACAGGATTTATATAGTAGCAACAGTTTGTGCAGCACTTTGCTATGGGGGCACTCAGCAGGGGGGAGATGCCATTAGCACCTGGGGGGGGGGGACCCGAGAAGAGGAGGATCGGGGCTGCTCTGTGCAAAACCACTGCACGGAGCAGGTAAACATGTATATGTGTGTGTATATGTATGTGTGTGTATGTATATATGTATGTATGTATATATATATATGTATGTATGTATACAGTGGGGATCGAAAGTTTGGGCACCCCAGCTAGAAATTTGTATTAATGTGCATAAAGAAGCCAAGGAAAGATGGAAAAATCTCCAAAAGGCATCAAATTACAGATTAGACATTCTTATAATATGTCAACAAAAGTTAGATTTTATTTCCATCATTTACACTTTCAAAATAACAGAAAACAAAAAAATGGCGTCTGCAAAAGTTTGGGCACCCTGCAGAATTAATATCTTGTACTGCCCCCTTTGGCAAGTATCACAGCTTGTAAACGCTTTTTGTAGCCAGCCAAGAGTCTTTCAATTCTTGTTTGAGGTATCTTTGCCCATTCTTCCTTACAAAAGTCTTCCAGTTCTTTGAGATTTCTGGGCTGTCTGTCACGCACTGCTCTCTTAAGGTCTATCCATAGATTTTCAATTATGTTGAGGTCAGGAGATTGTGATGGCCATGGCAAAACCTTCAGTTTACACCTCTTGATGTAATCCCCCATGGATTTCGAGGTGTGTTTAGGATCATTATCCATTTGTAGAAGCCATCCTCTCTTTAACTTCAGCTTTTTTACAGATGGCATCAAGTTACCATCCAAAATTTGCTGAAATTGTATTGAATCCATTTTTCCTTCTACTCGTGAGATGTTCCCTGTGCCACTGGCTGCAACACAACCCCAAAGCATGATTGATCCAACCCCATGCTTAACAGTTGGACAGAGGTTCTTTTCATTAAATTCTGTGCCCCTTCTTCTCCAAACGTACCTTTGCTCATTCCGGCCAAAAAGTTCAATTTTAACCTCATCGGTCCACAGAACTTGTTTCCAAAATGCATCAGGCTTGTCTATATGTTCATTTGCAAAGTTCAAACGATGATTTTTGTGGTGAGGACATAGAAGAGGTTTTCTTCTGATGACTCTTCCATGAAGACCATATTTGTACAAGTATCTCTTTATAGTGGAATAGTGTACCACAACTCCAGTGTCTGCCAGATCTTTCTGGAGGGATCGTGCAGTCAAACGTGGGTTTTGAATTGTTTTTCTCACAATCCTGCGAGCTGTTCTGTCTGCTATTTTTCCTGGTCTTCCAGATCTTGCTTTAACTTCCACTGTTCCTGATGACTGCCATTTCTTAATTACATTCCGAACAGAGGATATTGACATCTGAAAACGCTTTGCTATCTTCTTATAGCCTTCTCCAGCTTTGTGAGCGTCAACTATTTTCAGTTTCAGTTTTCTAGACCACTGCTTAGAAGAACCCATGGTGCTGATTGTTGGGGCAAGGTCAGATGAGTCTGGGCATTTAAAATCTTTGAGATTGACATCACCTGGTCTTCCCAGACGATGATTGAGAACAATCCATGACACTGGCAGATCTCAGCTTTGCAAAGGGGGCAGTGCAAGCTATAAATTCTGCAGGGTGCCCAAACTTTTGCAGATGCCATTTTTTTGTTTTCTGTTATTTTGAAAGTGTAAATGATGGAAATAAAATCTAACTTTTGTTGACATATTATAAGAATGTCTAATCTGTAATTTGATGCCTTTTGGAGATTTTTCCATCTTTTTTTGGCTTCTTTATGCACATTATTACACATTTTTAGCTGAGGTGCCCAAACTTTCGATCCCCACTGTATATGTGTGTGTGTATATATATATATATATATATATATATATATGTATGTGTGTGTGTGTGTGTGTGTGTATACATATATATATATATATATATATATATAGATAGATAGATAGATAGATAGAGATAGATATATATATATATATATATATATATATATATATATATATATATATATATATATATATATATATATATATATATATAGATAGATAGAAGATATATAGATATAGATATATATAGATATGTATGTGTGTGTGTGTGTATGTATATATATATAGATAGATAGATAGATAGAGATATATAGATATATATATATTTGCTTTCTCAGATAGACAGATCCAGTCTTGAAGACTTGCCAGGGGAAAAGTAAGCTGAGCAAGTGTAGGCAGTGAGCAGTATTGACGTCTCCCATATACGAAGATAATTATAATGTGTTCTGTTTGTCACTCTGATAAGATTTACATCAAACAGTATTCTTCTTTGAGATGTTTAGCTAAAAATGTTAAAAAGGCTCCTTGAAAGCCCGGGTTCATTGATATATTTGATGACCTTCCTTCCTCATTTGGCTGTTCTGGCCACTTTCTTTGATCTGATCAGTTTGGATGTATAATCCATTCAGACAGGAAAGTCATTTGTCCAAAGGATGCAATGTCTTAGCCCTGGGTCACACTGATGCGGTGTGGAATGTGCAGCGTTTTCAGTGCGAATTCCGCACCGCATCACAAACGCACCACGTTCATACGAACTGATGCGGGTGTGTATGTTAACAACACCCTGAAAGCGGTCCACAAAACGCAGTGCGATGTGCAGAATCGGATCACATAGATGTGAATACCCATGCTATCCGATTCTAGTGCGGACAAAAAAAGGGTCCTGCGTGTTTTTGGTGCGGTGCGAATAGAGCCATACAAAATGTATGGCTCTGATCGCACCGCATACAAATCACATGTGATTTGTACAGGAATGCAGCGCGGTTCCTGTGCGAATCACATGGGATTTACCGCACCGCTGTAGTGTGAACCTAGGCTCAATCTAACCTGCTAGTCATAAATGGTAAAGTACTTTGCAGGTTATGGCATACCGAGGAGCTAAATGTAAATTAGCTTTGTTCTTTCATAAAGTATATCCTGAACATGTATGGTGAGAAAAATATGGAAAATCTGGCATTGCTTACCTCCTTCTGAACATGCTAGCTGCCTGGCTTAGTGTCTTCAATGTTTTCTGAGTCATTGATGCAGCCAGACAAACAAGAATTTTCAGAAGGAAAGTCCAGCCATGGAAATCCTGTAATCAGGAAAATGTTAGCCAAATGTCAATCCCTTAAAGTGTATGTAAATGCAAAGCCAGTAAAACAAGTAAAAATACACCAGGCACCAGTACTAAGAAATTTTTCCTATTTTAAATAATTAACATTCTCTCTGAAATGAACTTTTATTCATGGTCACGAGTCCGCTCAGTGCCCTCCCTTGTCTGTAGCTTGGAGAACTAGGGAGTGAAGACTGCAGAAGGTGCTTGAAAGTCGCTGTCAGTCATAGTGTGAGCGTTGGGCTATGGAAAAGGCGGCACACCAGTCAATCAAACACCTTTACCCACCCCTGTTATATTGCTTTTGGCGCCACTCCATGTAGAGGTGGAAGCATATCTCTGTGTCCCAGAGCATGGGGTGCAGGCTTGTCCTAATGCAATCCAGTGGGCTAGAAAAATGTAAAGAAGAAGGGATCGCCAGTACTCCCAACCAGCCAAGAAGAATAAATGACAACGACCGACCTCCGCCTACATATCTTCACCAGACCACAGGTCGGGGTCCTGATGCTGCTGCCTTTCCTCTGTTCCTGTGATGGTCATCCTGCACATCTGATGTTGTGCCCTAGACTTCTACAAAGTGTTCTCCTGATGTTGTACCCCAGACTTCTACCGAGTGTTCTCCTGATGTTGTACCCCAGACTTCTACTGAGTGTTCTCCTGATGTTGTCCCCAGACTTCTACTGAGTGTTCTCCTGATGTTGTCCCCAGACTTCTACCAAGTGTTCTCCTGATGTTGTACCCCAGACTTCTACCGAGTGTTCTCCTGATGTCCCCAGACTTCTACCAAGTGTTCTCCTGATGTTGTACCCCAGACTTCTACCAAGTGTTCTCCTGATGTTGTACTCCAGACTTCTACCGAGTGTTCTCCTGATGTCCCCAGACTTCTACCAAGTGTTCTCCTGATGTTGTACCCCAGACTTCTACCGAGTGTTCTCCTGATGTTGTCCCCAGACTTCTACCAAGTGTTCTCCTGATGTTGTACCCCAGACTTCTACCGAGTGTTCTCCTGATGTCCCCAGACTTCTACCAAGTGTTCTCCTGATGTTGTACCCCAGACTTCTACCGAGTGTTCTCCTGATGTTGTCCCCAGACTTCTACCAAGTGTTCTCCTGATGTTGTACCCCAGACTTCTACAAAGTGTTCTCCTGATGTTGTACCCCAGACTTCTACTGAGTGTTCTCCTGTTGTTGTACCCAAGACTTTTAGCAAAGACATGTTGCAGAATACATTTTTGCCTAAATTTATTATTTTTATTATTATTTATTTTAATTTTTTTTTTTTAATTTTACTGGACATGTTTAAGAGCAAAAAGTCAAATAACGTTTTTTTTTTTCTCTCAAAATTGTCGGTCATTTTTTTTTTTTCCATGGCGCAAAAAATGAAAACCGCACAGGCGATCAAACACCGAAAGAAAGCTCAATTTGTTGGCAAAAAAGGGACGTAAAATTCATTTGGGTGCAGCGTTGCATGACCGCGCAATTGTCAGTTAAAGTAACGCCTTAACACAAAAAATGGCCTGGTCAGCAAGTGGGGTAAATCCTCAGGAGGGCAAGGAGGTACAATCTGCATGACTGGTGTCTCTGGAGGGAAGTGAACCCGGAACCCCACTGCTGCAAGTAAACAGGGCTAACTGCTAAGCCTTTATGAGTTATTCCTGGCATACTGGTGGAGTGCCAGGACCATCTCCTGTCATTGTGGACTGTATAGTGAGATATTTAGTCATGGCTCATCAGGTCTGAAGGATTTTTACTGTGAAATAAACACTCCAGCTCTCTCAGGCTGCCAGTTCCTTCCTGTAAAACATTACTCTATTGTCTTGACCCAGTTTCCCTCTTTTACTTTGCATTAAGTTAATGCATTGCTTTTTCCTGAGATTCTGGCGCGTGTTGCTGTTAAAGTAGACCTTCCATCGCATATATATATATATATATATATATATATATATATAGTAATGTTGTTAATAATAATAATTTTTAATATTTTTTATTTATTTAATAAGAGCGTGCATGCTAAGTATCATCTTTCTTCTTCTTAGGACAATGCATCATCTAAAGTCAGCATCTCTATTCTGCAATGAGATGCTGGCGTATGGATGACACAGGCATGTCAATCCTGTATGCAGTAGTCTGTGTTCTTGGCTGAGTGTGCAGAGGTTTTGTGCTCAGCCCCATGCTGTTGCCTTTTCACTTTTGTGCTGCCACAAAGTTACAGTGTGTAGTCAAAGTGACCAATGGAGAGATTCACAGGCTTTGAGAGATTGTACTTTGGCACAGGCAGTTGGCAGGAGGTGAAGAACTAATATTATTCACAAATTAGGGTTTTTAAAAAAAATGGTTGCATAAAATGACACCAGGAATATATTTATGCACACTTACTGATATTTATTATTTATTACAGGTACTTGTATAGCACCATCAATTTACGTAGTGCTTTACATATTGTACATTCACATCAGTCCCTAACCCTCAAGGGGTGTACAATCTAAGGTCCCTAATTTACATTCATACATACACATACTAGGGCCAATTTAGACAGGAGCCAATTCACCTACCAGCATGTCTGTGGAGTGTAGGAGGAAACCGGAGTACCCAGAGGAAACTGGCACAGGGAGAACATGCAAACTCCAGGCAGGTGGGGCTGTGGTTGGGATTTGAACCAACAACCCCAGTACTGCCAGGCAGAAGTGCTAACCATTTAGCCTCTGTGCTGCCCCATATTTGTGTACTTACTAAGGATATATGAAGGACTAGCATCCTGCTTGTTGTGATTCTCAGGCTTTGATGCTTTGTGAGACACTTAGTGACCCTGAGGGCCGGTTCACACCATGACCTGGGGAGCCCCAAGGGATTCCTTTAATTTGTAGGGATTGCCTTTCACTTCCTGTTTTGGCTATGGGACAGGAAATAAAGGTAAATCTCCCCAACGGGACACCCCAGGTCAACAGAACTAGTGTCTCCATTGTTAGATTTCCCCTCTATTACGTTTTTGGGGACAGCCCAAAATTTGGGATTTTCTTTTACTTTCGCTTTCATTGATGATGGTAAACAGGACAAATAGAGAGGGTGAGCCATCCTAATGCAGGCACAGACAATAAAAACCTAACAGGGAGTCTAATCCATCTCCAAAACTAAGGAAAAAAAAATAAATAAAAAAAATTTCTCCTTTAGTTATACTTTTAAGTAAATCAGCCCTAATGATTTCCATATTTAGTTTTCTATGCATTACTGTAGAGAGAACTGGTCCAAAAAGGCAGACTACTCAAAATTGACGACTATATTTTTACATTACTTAAATACCGCATACGTTTATTTCCTGTGAATTGACTTTAACCCCTTTTAATGAGGTATTTACCAACCGAACAAAGGGGCAGCGAGCGCTCAGGGATCTGATCAGATCAGCCGCAAATGCACTAAAAAGGAACTCTAAACCTTATATGTAATACAGACAAAAACAGTGCAGCTCTAAAAAAAAGATTATACACTGCAGAACTGAAAATACCTAATTATTAATTAATAGTGATAATAATATTAAATCCATAATAAATATAAGTGATAACAAATATAAGTGAACGAAGCGCTATGATTGGCGCAGTAAAACAAGTGCAGCTGTGAAAGTCTTAAAGCAAAAAAAAAAGTGTTCATAAGATGGTGAAGGTCTGACAAACACCGGTCAGAAAATAGTGCTGCAAACAGGTCCTATTGCACAGGTGGTGTCAGATTATTCCGTGTGACTTTTATCGGTGCGGGAGATTGATAAAAATGCGCACTCACCAGATGCGCATAGTTAAAGCGCAATGTGTTGAATGGTATATTGACTAAGGATCTGCAGGAAGCCCCCTTTAGATGGACCAGACAGCATGGGAAGAGACTCTCTCCTCTGAATATGAGACTGCTCTGAAACCGCAATCCTACTGGGGTCCTAGGAATCGTTAGCTCAATAAAGAGCCAAAAAAGAAGGTGCTCATAGTGTAGTATTATTCTGATTTATTGAGTAAAAACGTTATAAAATGCACCTTCTTTTTTTGGCTCTTTATTGAGCTAACGATTCCTAGGACCCCAGTAGGATTGCGGTTGCAGAGCAGTCTCATATCCAGAGGAGGAAGTCTCTTCCCATGCTGTCTGTCTGGTCCACCTAAAGGGGGCTTCCTGCAGATCCTTAGTCAATATACCATTCAACACATTGCGCTTTAACTATGCGCAAAAGGTTGTACCAGAAATTGTTCAGTCATATAAAAGACATTACAACTGTATAGTCCTCATACATGCGGCTCCATATATCGAATGTGATTCGCACAGGAACCGCACCGCATTCCTGTGCAAATCACATGCGATTTGTATGCGGTGCGATTGGAGCCATACATTATGTATGGCTCTATTCGCACCGCACCCGCACCAAAAACGAGCAGGACCTTTTTTTGGGTCCGCATTAGAATCGGATCGCATGGGTATTCACACCTATGTGATCTGATTTTTCACATCGCACCACATTTTGCGGACTGCTTTCGGGGAGTTGTTCATTTAACATACACATCCGCAGCGGTTCGCATGAACGGTGTGCGATTCTGATGCGGTGCGTAATTTGCACTTAAAACGCTGCAAATTCCGCACCGCATCCGTGTGATTCAGAAGGCTAAATATTATAGACTATTTTGAGTAGAAGTTATCGCAGTATATAACTATACCAATTCAAGAAACGTCATACCCCTAAGAAAGAAGGAGGGGGGGGAGGTCAGGCAGAATCTATCCATGCGGACCAGGTTCTGTTGTATTTGGTGGGGCAGCCTCTATTCATATAAATGAACTGATACATTTGCAATTTAAAATGGAACTACATTGCATATGAGCACCATAAACCAAAAAAGCTACTTAATTCATTTTTAGTATTTAAAGCAGAGTTCCACCAAAAAGTGAAAGCTCTGCCTATTTGCTTACCCCGCTCCTCCTCTGCCATATTTGGCACCTTTTAGGGGGAAGTGGGGAGCGGATACCTGTTTTTAACAGGTATCCGCTTTCACTTCTGGCTCAGTTTGCCGTGGTGAAGTGAGCCGGAAGTTCAGCCCCCTTGCTCCCTCCTGCAGTCTCCTGGGAACTTTCACAGATCCCAGAAGACTGGTGGACCAATTAGGAGGTGCAGTGCGACTCACGCATGCGCAGTGGGCACCAGGCTGTGAAGCCACAAGCTGTCACAGCCTGGTGCCCACAGTTGAGATGCTGGCACCGTGGAGGAGAGAAGGGGAGGAGAGACGGCATGGGTGAGAACATCGCTGGACTCTGGGACAGGTAAGTGTGTTTATTAAAAGTCAACAACTACAGTGTTTGTAGCTGCTGACTTTTAATAAACAAAAAAACGGCTGGAACTCCGCTTTAACGCAAACTCCCCCATCCATCCATGTCTCCATGCTATTTTTTGCTGGGAAATCACTTTGAAAAACACCCCCTATCATTTCCAGCAATGGCCATCTTGAGTAAGGGCAAATCATTCTTGTAGTATCCCCCACTAACCCCTCCCTCCTAGATTGTAAGCTCCAAGGAGCAGGCCCTCGAACCCCTCGTGTATCGAATTGTATTGTTACTGTACTGTCTCGTGTACTGTCTCCCATTGTAATGTACACCGCTTAGCAAACCGTTGGCGCTATATAAATACTGTATAATAATAATAATATTATTTACTTCCTGGAATCCATCTTCCCTTAGCTCAGGCTTGCAGGCAGGAGGCTGTGCTTAGCTTAGAAAACCCCTCCTCCGCTCCTGAAGATTCCTGGGATGTACGACATCATTTGCCTAGGCATGTAAACCAGGAAGAAACTAAAGAAATGTAAAAAAAAGTTTAAAACCAGTAAATATGATATACTTTCCTATCTGTTTACTAATGCTAGCATTAAAAATAAACAATGTTGAATCAGAGAGTGAAGTTCTGCTTTAAGAGTAGTCCTTTATCATAAATTCATTATATCATCATAAATATCGGGCAACAGAACAAGGGGGCCAAGTGTGATGGGTAGGTGGGGAGCTTGGACAGTCTAGTTGTATTTGGCCCAAATAAACAAAAACTTGGGGTCACCTCCATACCGTATGATGGAAGGTGCCGGGTCTAAACTGATCATTTATGTGTTCAGCAGCTACCAAATGCTAAAGTGCCGTAACCTTTTAATTCTTAGTCCATTTCTGCTGGGTGTATTGCTAGGATTTGTTTCCTTTGAAGTTGGATGAAAAGTTTCTTTGCAGTTGGAAAGGTAAATTCCCCACTGGTGGCCACGTGGTCACCAGATGCCAATCACTGAATGAAGTCTGTCAAACACCTTGTGGAGAAGTAAACACAAGAGATACAGAGATGTTTGAGAAAGCGTCATTATTGGGCCATCATTGTTGATGGAACAAGGTGAACTGGTTTATTTCTGGATCTAGAAGGTAATTAAAGTGACACTAAACTCACATTTTTTTCTAAAATGAAAGTATAATGTATCTTTTATCTTTCTCTTCCTTCCTTTCATCTCTCAAATGAAAGCTTTTTCTGCTATTGTCAGACTTCCTGTTCTAGGGTGGCTACCTTCGTTCTTGCCTCCCTTGTGTATGTGAATGTAGCCAGCCTTTCCTGCTTGACCCTCAGATGGACTACACGTCTACCTGTGGACACATTCATCTCTGTGGGAATTGTAGTACACAGAGTGGAGCTTAGGACCAGAAACAAGGGCACTGCTCTCTCGCTGGTAGCAGTGAGGTGCATCAGTGGAGGACAGGGGCGGATTGACCATTTGGAAACTCCGGCACTGCCCGAGGGCCCGGGTCAGTAGGGGGCCCCATGAGATGCCCCTGGTACCTTTTTCATAGGCTTTTTTGAGTTTGGGCAAGGACACAAGGGCCCCATGATCCCCTATTGCCCGGGAGGCCCCATGAGTTGTTAGTCCGCCCCTGGTGGAGGATAAGGAGTGATAAGACACTCCAGTGCTGTCATAATGGTGGCAAGGAGAAGAGTCCTTGACCTGTGTAAGCTCCAGGTTTCAAAGGCCTTTGTCTCTTCACTTCTGGAGTAACTGGTGAGCAACAGGGAGGTGAGTATGTGCTGCCTGTGTGGTCACCATTGAAGTGAATATTTACCATGCAGGGCAAGGCAACAGGTTCACGCTTATGGGGCCTACAGACTTTAGAAGGTGAACAGTTATGAATGTATGATTGGGTTGCCAAGTGAGAATTCTGAACTTGCATGGTTTTGCTTAGAGAGAGGGGAGATTTGTAAGCTCCTCCTGCCTCAGGGAAATTGGTAGCGATTATTTGATAAAATACATCCTTGCTGCCCCTGGAATAACAGCGGCCTCTCTGTCATTTATTTCCTCTGAAACCTGCAAAATATATAACCAGTGTGGGAATTTTTCCCATTTAATGGCGTGCAGCAAGCCCTGAAGAAGGGAGAGTCTTTTCTCCCAAAATGCGTTGGCTTGATGTACTTGTCATTCTCAATAAATGCCTCCTAAACTACCCTCAAAAGTGCATTCTTTTGGACATCAGGCGCTCCTTCTTTTCTACTATTCCAAATCCTAGCTGATAAGGAAGCACTGAGTGGACGTGATTAGCTGCAAGAGTTGGCAGCCTCCCATTGCTTTCAATGGGGCTGCCTTGCGCAGCTAGTCTCCAGGAATTCCTGCTGGGGTTCTCGCATGTAATTGGTGTTGGCACATTCACAGGTGTGAATGTAGCCTTATACAAGGGTCATTCCAGTCACACCTGGACTTTTGAGTTTAAATAATAAAAGTTTCAAGGAGTGGAAACTGCATTTATTCATTGACATACTCCTCTGCTACATTTATAAACTTATCCCAGGATTTAACTATGCCTCGTCATTTGTCAAAGATTTGTCAGTATGCCTGAACCATCCAAGGACAGCCTACTTCACTTCATCATCATTGTGTTCACCATTCCCACAGGAAAATTTGTCTCTTGTGTAATTGCATGACAGGTTATGTGTTGATTGTCCAGGATCAGGCGTTCCACGCCCTGAATGTTCACAGGAATGACTGCTGTGGGCTGGGAACCACCACGGTCAGGGTTGTCACTGAGAGACGTATGGCCATCTTTGATTACACCATTCAAATGTCTTACTGTGGATGAGCACCTTATCACCGTACTGTGCTTGAAGTCTTCTGTAGATATCTGAGGGTTTACAATGTTCCACTAACACTGTTGTCCGCCATCTTGATTAACTGTCTCTGGACTGGCCATTGCCATGTGTGTCGCCTCTCTGTAATAGGACACACTTGCCATGTACTACTGCGTGTAGTACCGCCACGCTATCGTCCCTTTTTATATATCTGTAAAATTAAAAGTCCCGGTTTGACTTGAACGCCCCTCGTATCTAGGGTTACCTGAGAATGCCTTTTCCTTTCCACAGGTTGGTGGGTTTATAAAACAAGTTGGCTGCAGTATTGTTATTTAACCACTTATAGACCACAGATAGCCGAATGATGGCTACACTGTGGCCAGCCAGTCCTCCCAGAACGCGCCCCTGGCGATCTCCATGATCGCTGTGTCCTACGGACACAGCTGATCATGTGATGAGGTAAAAGGCCAATCACAGCAGCCTTTTACTACGTGATCAGCCGTGTCCAATGACACAGCAGATCACCGGTAAATGCAGTTGTTGGTTATCGGCTGCACTTTCCTCACGCTGTCACAACGTAAGGAAAGTACTGATGATAACAAGCAATTGTCAGAGGAGGGATCGGCACCGATCATCAGGGCACTGTTGATCAGTGCCCAGCAGTGCCACCCACCAGTGCTGCCCACAAGTGCCCATCAGTGCCGCCCACAAGTGCTCATCAGTGCCACCCACCTGTGCCCAGCAGTGCCACAAACCAGTGCCGCCCACAAGTGCCCATCAGTGCCACCCATAAGTGCCCATCAGTGCCACCCATAAGTGCCCAGCAGTGCCACCCACATTTTCCCAACAGTGCCACCCAGCAGTGCCGCCTATCAATGCCCATCATTGTTGCATATGAGTGCCGCCTATCGGTGCCCATCATTGTTGCATATCAGTGCCCATCATTGTTGCATATCCGTGCCACCTCATCAGTGCTGCCTATCGGTGCCCTTCAGTGCTGCCTATCAGTGCAGCCTCATCAGCGCACATCAGTGAAGGAGAAAAATTACCTGTTTGCAAAATTTTATAATAGAAACAAAGAAAAACTTTTTTTTTATTTTTGCTATTTTTTTGTTTTTAGCGCAAAAAATAAAACACCCAGCGGCGAGTACATACCGCCAAAAGAAAGCTCTATTTGTGTGAAAAAAATGATAAAAATGTCTTATGGGTGCAGTGTTGCATGACCGCGCAATTGTCATTCAAAGTGTGACAGCTGAAACTTGTCCTGGGCAGGAAGGGGGTAGAAGTGCCCGGATGACAAGTGGTTAAACCTGTGTGTGACATGACACATGCCTCTTATATCCTTCTATATCTATCATATATCCTGTACTGGACAGCTGACCTCCGTGAAAGTAATAAAGCTTTTTTTTCTGGCCTCTCCCATGTGGGATTCGGGCTTGTCATGTATGTCCCCAACCAGTAAAACCTGTCCGTCCCCCTGTGTCACACACAAGTATGTTATGATGTGTGTTCAGTTTACATAGAATCTCCAAGGATACTTTCCAAACTCAAGTTTGATTGGTGACATTTTTGCCATTCTTCGCAGCGCTCACTGTTTTGGTCGTTTGTGTATTGAAGTCTATTCGGGTAACCCCTTGTGAACGCATTCCATTTCTTTTTATAGCTTCAGTTATTTTACTTTTTAACCCTAACTCCACCCTAACTGGTTTCAGTTTTGGGTGAAAATGGGTTTACTGAATCATTCATCGACTTTCGACAAATTAAACTCCAGATTTGCCCATATCTGGCTAGTTGTCACTAAAACCAGTCTTTTTTCTTTCTACCAATTATCCTCTCTCTCTCTCTCTCTCTCTCTCTCTCTCTCTCTCTCTCTCTCTCTCTCTCTCTCTCTCTCTCTCTCTCTCTCTCTCTCTCTCTCTCTCTCTCTCTCTCTCTCTCTCTCTCTCTCTCTCTCTCTCTCTCTCTCTCTCTCTCTCTCTCTCTTTTTTTTTTTTTTTTTTTAATGTTCTGAAAAATGTAACACAAGAACTGAGACCACCTTTGGGTGGCTTTGCAGTGGCTGTAGCCATAGG
The DNA here is from genome assembly GCF_062004578.1 of Staurois parvus. Lineage (NCBI taxonomy): Eukaryota > Metazoa > Chordata > Amphibia > Anura > Ranidae > Staurois > Staurois parvus. The sequence continues at coordinate 12,030,530 of NW_028317950.1, read as the reverse complement.
ACAGGGCTGGGGATTCCAGTGCAGACTGGGGGTTGATTTACTAAAAGACTGCAAAATCTGGAGCGCCTCTGCATAGAAACCAATCAGCTTCCAGGTTTTATTGTCAACGCTTAATTGAACAAGCTGGTGTTAGAAGCTGATTGGCTCCCATGTGGAGCTGCGCCAGGTTTTGTACTCTTCAGTTTTAGTACCGTATTTGCCAGCGTATAAGACGACTTTTTTGCCCTGAAAAACATGCCTCCAAGTGGGGGGGTCGTCTTATACGCCGGGTGCACTTCAGTTGGGATAGACATAGCTGCCATAGTGGCCTCCCGATACTCGCCCGGTGCCCATAGTGGCCTCCCGATACTCGCCCGGTGCCCATAGTGGCCTCCCGATGCCCGCCCACCTCATTCTACATACCAGCCGCGGCGGGTCATCAGCGTGGCTGCGGCGAGCATCAGCAGCGATACAGGGGTGCCAGCCTTTTCGGCGTGACCGGTCCGTTCTGCTCGGCGGGAAGCAGCGGCACTCCGGCCCGCCCCTTGTCTACTCAGAGCTCGCACATGTGGACTTGCGCACTAGTGCCAATTACAGGGAGATGCAGGGACATGGTAGTGACATGGAGACAGGGAGGGCAGACAGGGAGCAGGGACCAATCCAATCAGGCTTTGTATACAGCCAACCACAGTACTGCACCATTGTACAGTACAATACAGCATAGAAAATGTCCAGCAGTCAAACCCCTATCAACCCTATCATGGCACCAGCAAAAAGAAAGAGGGGGTAGTATATAACAAACTCTATATTTTGAGTGGAAATGTTGGGGGTCGTCTTATACGCCGGCAAATACGGTAAATCAACCTCTTGGAGTCCTGGAGATATATAAGAAGCCATTAATTCAGCCTTGGTCTGTCAAAAAGTTAGATACTGTGTAGTGCTTTTGGCTCGATTTCCTTGTTATGTTCAGAGCTTAAAAACAAACCAAAAAAAGTTGTTAATATGTATATGTATGTAAAATATGAATTCATATCTATCTGGAATACATATGGTTCTATGATATCTGCCTATTCTGGTATACAGTCATGGCCATAATATTGCACCAGACCTAGGGAGACTGACAGCTGTTTTGTGTTTCTTCCATTTGCAAATGATTGCACCAACTGTTGTCACCTTCTCACCAAGCTGCTTGGCAATAGTTTGGTAGCCCAGTCCAGCCTTGTGTAGGTCTACAATCTTGTCCCTGACATCCTTGGACAGCTCTTTGGTGTTTGCCATGGTGGAGAGTTTGGAATCTGATTGTTTGATTGCTCCTGTGGACAGGGGTCTTTTATACAGGTAACAAAATGAGATTAGCAGCACTCCCTTTAGGAGACTGCTTCTAATCTCAGCTTGTTACCTGTATGAAAGACACCTGGTAGCCAGAAATCCTGCTGAATGATAGGGGATCAAATACTTATTTCCCTCATGAACATGCAAATCAGTGCATCATTTGTTAGACATGCATTTCGTTTGAATTCTTTGTTGCTATTCTGTCTCTCAGTGTTATAATACACCTACCATTCGATTTTTAGACTGATCATTTCTTTGTGAGTGGGCAAACATTCAAAATCAGCAGGGGATCAAATACTTATTTCCTTCCCTGTACATGTATGTATATGTATGTATATGTGTTTGTATTTACACACTCACACTATATATATATATATATATATATATATATATATATATATACACATAATGGCTTTTTTTCCCCCAGAGAATAGGTGCAGGAACTCCCCGCTTCTAAGTCACTTCTTGTCTCCGCCCCTTACTGAGAGCACCGTCCCTTTGTTCAGCCCCCTACCCACCTCCCCGTACTGCCCCTTTTAGGGATTACCGAGCAAAGTATCATTTTGTGGTGCAAAGTAATTTGTATGCATTTGATAATCATAACAAGAAAAGCAGTAAAATAAATCCTCCGCAGCCAGCAGCAATAGACTGTCCCCAGCAACAATAGATTCCCCCAGCAACAATAGACTTCACCCCCAGCAACAATAGATTCCCCCAGCAACAATAGATTCCCCCAGCAACAATAGACTTCACCCCCAGCAACAATAGATTCCCCCAGCAACAATAGACTTCACCCCCAGCAACAATAGACTTCACCCCCAGCAACAATAGACTTCACCCCCAGCAACAATAGACTTCACCCCCAGCAACAATAGACTTCACCCCCAGCAACAATAGACCCCTAACAGCAACAACAGATGTCCCAACAGCCAGCATCAATAGACTCTCCAGCAGCCAGCAATAATAGACCCCTAGTTCAACAGTAGATCCCTTCCAGCAACAATTGACTCCCCAGCTACAATAGATTCCCACCAGCAACAGTAGATCTCCCCAACAACAATAGACAGTCGCTCAAAATAGATGCCTTCCAGCAACAATAGACCCTTAGAAGCCAGCAACAGGCATCTTCCCCTCAACAGTAGATCCCTTCCAGCAACAATTGACCCCCAGTAACAATAGATCCCCACCAACAACAAATCACCTTGCAAAAATAAATCCCCTCCAGCAACAATTGACCTCCCAGCAACAATAGATTCCCACCAGCAACAGTAGATCTCCTAAGCAACAATATACAGGCACTCAAAATAGATGCCTTCCAGCAACAATAGACCCCCAGAAGCCAGCAACAGGCGACCTCCCCACCACAAACAGTAGATCCCTTCCATCAACAATTTATCCCCTCCCAGCAACCATAGATCCGCCACAGCAACAATAAACCACCTTGCAACAATAGATTTCCACCAGCAACCGTAGATCTCCCCAGCAACAATAGACAGCTACTCAAATTAGACCCACAGAAGCCAGCAACAGGTGACCCCCCCATCAGTAGATCCCTTCCAGCAACAATTGCTCCCCAGCAACAATAGATCCCCCACCAACAATAATAAACCACCTTGCAAAAATAAATCCCCACCAGCAACAGTAGATCTCCCCAGCAACAATAGACAGCTGCTCAAAATACATGCCTTCCAGCAACAATGGACCCCCAGAAGCCAGCAACAGGCAACCTCCCCACCACCAACACTAGATCTCTTCCTTCAACAATAGATCCCCCACCAGCTACAATAAACCACCTTGCAAAAATAAATCCCCTCCAGCAACAATTGACCTCCCAGCAGCAACATTCCCCCCAGCAACAGTAGATCTCCCCAGCAACAATAGACAGACGCTCAAAATAGATGCCTTCCAGCAACAATAGACCCCCAGAAGCCGCAACAGGCGACCTCCCCACCACCAACAGTAGATCTCTTCCAGCAACAATTGCCCCCCAGCAACAATAGATCCCCCCACCAGCAACAATAAACCACCTTGCAAAAATAAAACCCCTCCAGCAACAATAGACCACCCAGCAGCCAGCATTAATAGACCCACCAGTACACCCCAGCACCCCTTGTCATTACATGTATTTAGTGCTGGAGGTGCGTTACCACAGAAAAAAAGACCTGTGTATGTATGTATGTATGTGTATATATACACACACACCAAACCCCCGCGCATCATCATACAGATTTTCAGATTGCCCGGTCCCAAACGATATCTGCAAAGATCTGACTCTGTATGCCCATGCTAAGTAGCCAGTCTTTTCTGCGCCTGGTGTTTATAGTAATCTTTTTCTTGTGGTATTTTATCATCTGCCTGTTGATCTGTATATAATTCCATAAGCCCATAAACTCAACACCTCCTTTTTCATGCATCTGTGGACATGAAATGCCTTGACAACAGCCCACCGTAGACTGGATGTGCTCAATTACACAGGGAACATGGGAGGGTCATGTTACATAAACCCATTAATGTGTACTAATCAGGCGTCCACATGAAAAGACCCTGCAGTCTGTGGTTTGGTTGCGGTGTTGTTACTAAGCATCCCGCATGAACTATACCATCCAGAGCTATAGAGTGTGGATTTCTTTCATGTTTGATGCAGGAAAATAAAAGGGAGCTTTCATCTGCACAAAGGCAAGCTTTACTATTAAGGTCATTGTAAAGGCATAGTTTTTTTTTTTTTAACAATAACAAACATCATACTTACATGCTCTGTGCAGTACCGATCCTCTTCTTCTCGGGTCCCCCGCCGGTGCTCCTGGCCCCTCCCCCTTGCCAAGTGACCCTATAGCAAGCTGCTTGCTATGGGGGCACTCGTGCGTGCTTGATTCCGAACTGGCTCTGTGTGTCCATAAGACAGAGCGTGGATTGGCCCCACCTCATTTCTCACTGGCTATGATTGTATTCTGCTACATGTGAGTTCCCCCCTTACATTGGTGGTTAGTGAATACTTCTAAAAAATAAAGGATATTTAAAAAAAAAAAAAAAGACTGTTCTTATTTATTTATTTCAGGTACTTATATAGCGCCTTCAATGTACACAGTGCTTTACATATATATATATTGTACATTCACATCAGTCCCTAACCCTCAAGGGGTGTACAATCTGAAGTCCCTAACTCACATTCATACATACACATACTAGGGACAATTTAGACAGGAGCCAATTAACCTACCAGCATGTCTTTGGAGTGTGGAAGGAAATTGGAGTACCTGGAGGAAACCCGCACAGGGAGAACATGCATACTCCAGGCAGGTGGTGCAGTGGTTGGGATTTGAACCTACAACCCTAGTACTGCCAGGCGGAAGTGCTAACCATTTAGCTACTGTGCTGCCCTCCTATATCAGTTTTTTAATATCTGATACGTCCCCTATCTGGGGACCATATATTAAATGGATTTTTAAAACAGGAAGATGGAAGAAGAGCTTGCTCTTTCCACTCTACGCATCAACCTGGAAAAAAAAAATTGTCAGTGAAAGAATTTCCCACCTTACATTGTTGGTCAGTGAAAGAAGTTCCCACCTTACATTGGTGGTCAGTGAAAGAAGTTCCCACCTTACATTGGTGGTCAGTGAAAGAAGTTCCCACCTTACATTGGTGGTCAGTGAAAGAAGTTCCCACCTTACATTGGTGGTCAGTGAAAGAAGTTCCCACCTTACATTGGTGGTCAGTGAAAGAAGTTCCCACCTTACATTGGTGGTCAGTGAAGGAAGTTCCCACCGTACATTGGTGGTCAGTGAAGGAAATTCCCACCTTACATTGGTGGTCAGTGAAAGAAGTTCCCACCTTACATTGGTGGTCAGTGAAGGAAGTTCCCACCGTACATTGGTGGTCAGTGAAAGAAGTTCCCACCTTACATTGGTGGTCAGTGAAGGAAGTTCCCACCGTACATTGGTGGTCAGAGAAAGAAGTTCCCACCTTACATTGGTGGTCAGTGAAAGAAGTTCCCACCTTACATTGGTGGTCAGTGAAAGAAGTTCCCACCTTACATTGGTGGTCAGTGAAAGAAGTTCCCACCTTACATTGGTGGTCAGTGAAAGAAGTTCCCACCTTACATTGGTGGTCAGTGAAAGAAGTTCCCACCTTACATTGGTGGTCAGTGAAAGAAGTTCCCACCTTACATTGGTGGTCAGTGAAAGAAGTTCCCACCTTACATTGGTGGTCAGTGAAGGAAGTTCCCACCTTACATTGGTGGTCAGTGAAGGAAGTTCCCACCGTACATTGGTGGTCAGTGAAGGAAATTCCCACCTTACATTGGTGGTCAGTGAAAGAAGTTCCCACCTTACATTGGTGGTCAGTGAAGGAAGTTCCCACCGTACATTGGTGGTCAGTGAAAGAAGTTCCCACCTTACATTGGTGGTCAGTGAAGGAAGTTCCCACCGTACATTGGTGGTCAGAGAAAGAAGTTCCCACCTTACATTGGTGGTCAGTGAAAGAAGTTCCCACCTTACATTGGTGGTCAGTGAAAGAAGTTCCCACCTTACATTGGTGGTCAGTGAAAGAAGTTCCCACCTTACATTGGTGGTCAGTGAAAGAAGTTCCCACATTACATTGGTGGTCAGTGAAAGAAGTTCCCACCTTACATTGGTGGTCAGTGAAGGAAGTTCCCACCTTACATTGGTGGTCAGTGAAAGAAGTTCCCACCTTACATTGGTGGTCAGTGAAGGAAGTTCCCACCTTACATTGGTGGTCAGTGAAAGAAGTTCCCACCTTACATTGGTGGTCATGTCCTCCATCTCCTCACCTTTTCGCCCAGTTATCACTTAGATTGCACATTGTTACTTTGCAGCCAGTCGCAGTGTAAAAGGCTGATCTTGTTTGGACACGTATAAATACAGTCAAGAGCTGCACAGGCACAAGAATTTACAGTGGATATAAAAAGTCTACACACCCCTGTTAAAATGTCAGGTTTCTATGCTGTAAAAAAGTGAGACAAAGATAAATCATTTCAGAACTTTTCCCACCTTTAATGTGACTCAAAAACTGTACAACTCAGTTGATAACAAACTGAAATCTTTTAGGTGGAGGGAAGTAAAAATAAAAAACTAAAATAATATGGTTGCATAAGTGTGCACATCCTTAGACTAATAATTTGTTGAAGCACCTTTTGATGTGATTCCAGCACTCAGTCTTTTTGGGTATGAGTCTATCAGCATGGCAAATCTTGACTTGGTAATATTTGCCCACTCTTCCTTGCAAAAACACTCCAAATCTGTCAGATTGTGAGGGCATCTCCTGTGCACAGCCCTCTTCAGATCACCCCACAGATTTTTGATCGGATTCAGGGCTGGGCTCAGGCTGGGCCATTCCAAAACTTTCATCATCTTCTGGTGAAGCCATTTCTTTGTTGATTTGGATGTATGCTTTGGGTTGTTGTCATGCTGAAAGATGAAGTTCCTCTTCATGGTCAGCTTTCTAGCAGAAGCCTGAAGGTTTTGTGCCAATCTTGACTGGTATTTGGAATTGTTCATAATTCTCTCTACCTTGACTAAGACCCCAGTTCCAGCTGAAGAAAAACAGCCCCAAAGCATGATTCTGCCACCACCATGCTTCACTGTGGGTATGGTGTTCTTTTGGTGATGTGCAGTGTTGTTTTTGCGCCAAACATATCTTTTGGAATTATGGCCAAAAAGTTCAGTCTTGATTTAATTAGACCATAACACATTTCCCACATGCTTTTGGGAGACTTCAGCTGTGTTTTTACAAAATGTAGCCGGGCTTGGATGTTTTTCTTCGTAAAAAAAAAGGTCCGACTTGCCACTCTACTCCATAGCCCAGACATATGAAGAATACCGGAGATTGATGTCACATGTACCACACAGCCTCTGAGGAGGGTTTTCGTAGCTAAGCACATCCTTCTGCCTGCATGCTTGAACTAAGGGTGGAAGGATTCCAGGAAGTAAATGCTACATGGATCATCTGCCCTTACTCAAGATGGCTGCAGCCAGAAATGCTAGGGGTGTGTTTTTTAAAGTGATTTCTCTGCAGAATAAAGAATGGAGACATGGTTGGATGGGGGAATTTGAATATTAAAAATGAATGAAATAGTGTTTTTGGATTGTGGTGCTCAGATACAGTGTAGATCCACTTTAAGGCAAATATTACAATAACATAGCTACATAGTTGATCTGGCTGAAAAAAGACAAAAGTCCATCTAATTCAACCATTAAACAAACGAAAAAAAAATAACAATACTCCAATAATACACTCTCATTTTTCAACAGTTAAAATTCTAATTAAAGCTGTGCTTTCCCTTTAAATGATTGGATTTGTAGGAAATAGGTGCAATGTATATATTTTTGGGGTTCAGTTTCATGGTGAAGGGTTCTTCATTCTGATTACCTGAACAGTACAGAAATCATTCCCCATAGAACTGTCATGTACATTTGATGATCATTTATAATGATAAAGTTCTCCAAAAACAACCAGCAAGCTGCAAATCAATCTAATTGCTGCCACGTTTTATCTGTTGTCAGAGATCTTTTTTTTATACTTGGAGGAATATTACGATGTCATTTATGTTCATTGAATATTCATCTACACTTCCCAAAATTCAGCTGTATATGTTTTGCTTCAGAGTTTCCCAGATCACTAGCCCAGAAAAAGAAGTCAGCGAGTGAAATCAGGTCTCCTGGAGGTATTGAAGCCAGAGGCTCGACGTGACAGCCAGGCAGTTAGCATTTTCAGATCGAGTTGAACACTGACAGCTCTTTCTTTGTCTCATTAAAGTTTTCCTTTTGACTGTCCTCATTGCAGAGCCCAGTTCTGGTGTGTCACAATTAACAAGTCTTTCTCTGTGTTATGGCACTGTATAATTATTTTTACAGAGGGTGTGTGTTGCTGGAGGCTTTGGTTTCGCTTCCAGTTGTTGCTGCTTGTATGGAAGGACGGGTATACTCCATATACACAGTGGCTTAATGGTTAGCATGTCAGCCTTGCAGTAAATGGGTCATGGGTTCAATTCCTGACCATGGCACATCCTGCATGGAGTTTGCATGTTCTCCCTGTGCTTGCGTGGGTTTCCTCCCACACTCCAAAGACATGCTGGTAGGTGAATTGATTCCTGTCCAAATTGGCCCTAGTATGTGTATGTATGAATGTCAGTTAGGGACCTTAGATTGTACACCCCTTGAGGGTTAGGGACTGATGTGAATGTACAATATATATATGCAAAGCGCTGCATAAATTGACAGCGTTATATAAGTACCTGAAATAAATATCGCTTTGTGAGTCAGCATTGTGTCCTTCTGGGAAAATGAGCCTCATTAAAGGCCGGTTCACAGCACAAAAACTGCACTCCCAATCCGTTCCAGATGCATTTCTGCGTGAGCGTTTTTTATGCGTTCCGGTGAGTTTTTCTGTTTCAATATTTTTATTAGGAAAGTTTTGTTTTTAAGAATATAACAAGCTCAAAATACGCCATCGCAGGAACAGAGCAGAACAACACAGAAACAGAGACATCCTGCTGACTTGTATTAGTCAAATAACGAAATGTCCAATAACATCAAGAAGGAACGGCAAAAAACCGAACCAAATAGCAGCAGTAATCCAACATAATATCTGAAAAAAGAGAAAAGAAAAAAGGTTAGAAGAAAATAAAATAAAACTAAAGTGAATCAGAAAGAAAACATGAAAGAAGGGAAACTAGAGGGGTCACGGATCCTGGGCTATCACAGGCAGCGACTATAGGAGGCCATAACTAGTAGGAGACAGGGATGGCAAGGAATAACATATCCAAGGTTTCCAAACCTTAAGGAATCTCGGATGAGAATCATGAAGAATGGTAGACATCTGTTCATTGAACAACATAGCATTCATCTGGGTCTTCACCCCCTGGAAGACTATCTAAGGGGTTCTCCAAGCTTGAGCTATAGCACGTTTGGCTGAAATGAATAGGTAGGATGCCAATTTCTGCTGAGACCTAGACAGACCCAAAATTAGGCAATGCAGGAGGGCCACCCTTGTATCCCTACGGACCGTAATATGAAATAGCATTTATAGCAAACCAAAAACCCTAGACCAGAAGCCTGTTCCTGTGCGTTTTTGATACATTTCAGATGTTTTTTCCTGTGTTTTTTTTTTCCTCTGTACTGGGATCCGGTCCTAGGCTGGTGAAATGTAATTCAGCAAATGTTAAAGCAGGTCTTTTAAATTACATCCTCTCTCCTCCCCTCCCCCATATGCTATTGCAGATTTTTATAACTTTTTTTTTTTGTGTTTATCTCCACTTCCTTCATCCTCGCCTAGTCGTGCATGACGTATCTGGCCACCCAGCGGTATGTGGGACCTAGAAGGGACCTGCAGCGTGTCTGCACGTGTGCCAGATCCAGTCTGAAGATGGTGATACAGGACCAGAGCTGCAGATGGAGAACTTTGCTTGTAAGAGACAACGCTGGACTCCATTGACGTAGTATTTTTTTTATTTTCCATACAGGATAAGAGTTGGGGATAATAAATCTCATTTTGGGTACATGGGGTGCAGTTCCTCTTTAAATACAATGGTTTTGTATAGAAACAGAGCTGAGTAGGTGAAGCTCAGTTTACACACACAGCTAAATGAGTCAGAGGACTCACCCCTTCATATTTCCTTTTGTGTGTACTGCTCCATTGAAAGCTAGGATGGTTGGAAAGGAAACTTTCTGTTTCTTCTTTAGAAAACCCATAACAGTGGTACACCCTGTCTTAGATGTTTATTTGTAAAATAATAATTTGATAACTTCCACTATTATACTTTATCTGCAGGGGGCTCTGGAGTGGGACACATCCGTGTAACTACACAGAAATTTAAATGAGGAATTCTAGATTTCCTTGTTAGTCCCCTTTGATGGTTTTAAAATGCATACAGCAGGGCTTTTATTTTTTGTCCTTAAAGCAGAACTTCACTCTCTCGGTCAACATTTGACTTTTTTTAATCCTCATGCTGCTAATATTAGTAAATATTTAGAAAAGTATATCAAATTTACTTGTTTTTAAACTTTTTTTTTTAAATTTCTTCAGTTACTTTCTGGTTTCCATTCCTAGGCAGATGATGTAATACATCCCAGGCAGCAGTCTTCAGAAGGGGCTTTCTCAGCTAAGCACACCCTTCTTCCTACATGCTTGAGCTTAGGGCAGATGGATTCCAGACTCCAGGAAGCAAATTCATCTGTCCTCGCTTAAAGCGGAGCTCCACTCAAAAGGGTTCCTCTTTAACGCCTCGTCCCCCTCTCCTCGTTAAGGATTGGCACCTTTGGAGGACACGGGGGGCAAGTGGGTATCCAATTTTGACAGGTACTCGCTCCCATTTCCCCTGCGATCGCCTAGGTGATCGGAAGTGGAAGTTCTCCTCCTCCAACTACCCCCCCCCCCCCCCCCGGTCTTCTGGGACACGTGACAGGTCCCAGAGGACTGCAGAACCATTGCATGCGCAGCGCCCCTCAAGCTGTCACAGCTGGGTGTCCACACTGAAAATCGCTGGTGCCAGGGACCGCTGGATCCTAGGACAGGTGAGTGGCTGTTTTTTGAAAGTTAGCAGCTACAGTTTGCTGACTTCTATAGAGACTGGAGCTCCGCTTTAAGAAATGCTGGGGGGGGGGGGGTTTTCAAAGTGATTTCTCAGCAGAATAAAACATGGAGACATGAATGGATGAGGGAGTTTACTTTTAATATTTAGGGCTCATGTACACTGCAGCTGATAAACTGACGTTCAGGAGCTGTTCTGTGTTTTTTTCATCAGCCCCTGAACTCCCCCTCATGTTTTCCTATGTGTCCATGTACACATCGTCGTTTCCAGGCAGTTGAGTTTACAGTCGTTTTTTTTTAATGCACCAAACGCGTTCAGGGGTATATATTACCAGCGTTTCAAACGTGTGTAAACGCAGTTAACCGCATTTATAAGCGTTTTTGTTTAGAAGCGTTTTATAACTGTTCCATGTCCAGATGCTGTTCAGAGTCTTTTTTTCATCATCAGAAATGCATGCAAAGCATTTTCTATGTATTCAAATGGACAGAGTACACCAGCGCAGTCAGTTCCAGGTTTTGCGTGAAGGAAAAAATGGTAGAACATGCCGCATTATGCTCATGATGGGATCCATAGTGAATACAACCAGAAAAGACAGGTCATCTCAACACATACTACTCTCTCTGCTTCTGATCTCTCTATTTCTCTCAAAATGTCTAAAATAGTTAATTTTTTACTGTTTTTCAGTGCATTCTGGGCATTTCGGAAGGTCTCCTGAGGTTATCTTTTAAAAACGCAAACGTTTTTCTAAATGCAAACGCACATAAACGCGGTTAAACTGACGCTTTTTAACCTACGTTTTCCAGCAGTCAGTTTCCATCGTTCAGAAGAGTTTTCCAAGTACCCCGAGTACATGAGCCCTAATAATGAATCAAATTGTGTTTTTGGTTTGTGCTGCTCAGTTGCAGTGTAGTTCTCCTGTAATAGCATTTTTTGTTGATAATCTAGGGATCTGGGTTAGTTTGTCTTGTCCAGTAGGTCTTGTCTATACAACATAAGATCAGCCTTGCGCTGGGAGTGGCTGCTCAGTGCTTAGGTGTTCCTGCCAAGTCAATAACACACAAGCTGACAGCTCTTTTATTTCCTCTCTGTGGACTCCTTACACTTGTTAAAAAAAAAACATTCCAGGCAAGAAATGAAGTCATTCAGTGATGGTTTGCTCTTATACAGCCCATTATGTAGTAGTTCAGAAAAATTGACCTTATTAAGATATATTATCTAAACCGTGTAGAGCAAAGAAACATGTTCACTTATAGTGTTACTGAAACTACAACAGTAAAATCAGTCTGTATATGTAATAAAGCATGCTTGCTATGCGCACTGTGGAACCTAAGGTGTTAATCCTCTGCACTGTGTAAAAAGGTCGTTTGATCCTGTTTTTTCTGCCCCTCCTCTTGTTCAAATGTCCACCTGATAAGACAGACTGAACCCGTAGCCACATGCACATGCTCAGTTTAGTGTGTGTTGCTAGAGAGGTTTTTTTTTTGGGAGAGTGCATGTGATCAGCACAGGGCTAATCAGCACTGTCCAGGCAGAGGTCAGGGGTTCTGCATCCTCCTAGAAAAGAAAGAGAAAACTCCTCCTACAAGCTTTAACCAGTGCTCTGCTGGACACTGATAGAAGTCACAAGACTGCTATATACTGCTGATGATAAAAGGTATTTAGCTGTTTATATTTACTAAAATAACTGCATTTCCATATTGTGTGTACTGTGGGAGACCAGATATAGTGAATGCAGGGTCTGGGGAGACCAGATATAGTGAATGCAGGGTCCGGGGAGACCAGATATAGTGAATGTAGGGTCCGGGGAGACCGGATATAGTGAATGCAGGGTCCGGGGTGACCAGTTATAGTGAATGCAGGGTCCGGGGAGACCAGTTATAGTGAATGCAGGGTCTGGGGAGACTTGATATAGTGAATGCAGGGTCTGGGGAGACTTGATATAGTGAATGCAGGGTCCGGGGAGACTTGATATAGTGAATGCAGGGTCTGGGGAGACTTGATATAGTGAATGCAGGGTCTGGGGAGACTTGATATAGTGAATGCAGGGTCCGGGGAGACTAGATATAGTGAATGCAGGGTCCGGGGAGACTAGATATAGTGAATGCAGGGTCCGGGGAGACCAGATATAGTGAGTGCAGGGTCCGGGGAGACCAGATATAGTGAGTGCAGGTTCCGGGGAGACCAGATATAGTGAATGCAGGGTCCAAAGAGACCAGATATAGTGAATGCAGGGTCCAAAGAGACCAGATATAGTGAGTGCAGGGTCCGGGGAGACCAGATATAGTGAGTGCAGGGTCCGGGGAGACCAGATAAAGTGCATGCAGGGTCCGGGGAGACCAGATATAGTGAATGCAGGGTCCTGGGAGACCAGATAGAGTGCGTGCAGGGTCCTGGGAGACCAGATAGAGTGCGTGCAGGGTCCTGGGAGACCAGATATAGTGCGTGCAGGGTCCTGGGAGACCAGATATAGTGAATGCTGGGTCCGGGGAGACCAGATATAGTGAATGCAGGGTCCTGGGAGACCAGATATAGTGAATGCGGGGTCCGGGGAGACCAGATATAGTGCATGCAGGGTCCGGGGAGACCAGATATAGTGAATGCAGGGTCCGGGGAGACCAGATAGAATGAATGCAAGGTCCTGGGTTTGGTAACACTTTAAGCTGGCCGTGGATGGATTTGAGCCACCACGTGTGGCTGCTCCTGCTTGACAGAAGTTGATCTAACATATCTACTTCTGTTGAACAGGCTTGTTGGACAATTGATCTTGATCAGCTGCAGCAGCTGATCAGTGTATTCAGAAAGTAAGTCTCCGCTGTCAGAATACAATGTCCCGGTGGAGAGGATTCCTCCATCCACGTCAGTTGTGTGGATGAGGGAATTCATGCTTTTATTTGTTATTTTTTGTTCAGCCCACTTGCAGAGTGAAAAACAACAATCCAGCTATGCTCAGCCTTACTTGCCTGCTCCACTCGATCAAACCAATTTTGTCAGAGCTTTCATAGCCTGGAGATTTTTTTTTTTTTTTTCGTGCCGTTTATCATTTTGATAGATCAAGCTTGGTAATTGTCTATGCTGCAAGCAGTGCTTAAACCCATTTAGTTTAAAATAAAAATGTTTGTATACATCTAAAACAAAAAAACTTGCAGGTGGGTGTATAGTCCAGAGCCAGAGAAACAGCAGTACCAGGGGCGGACTGACCATTTGAAAACACGGGCACTGCCCGAGGGCCCGGGGTCAGTAGGGGGCCCCATGAGATGCCCCCTGGTACCTTTTTCATAGGCTTTTTTGAGTTTGGGCAAGGACACAGGGGCTCCATGATCCCCTATTGCCCGGGGGCCCCATGAGTTGTCAGTCCGCCCCTGAGCAGTACACTGATCTTTCCAGGAAGGAGCTGTTAAGGGGGGCGTGTTAGCACAAGTTTTGGCCATTGGAGGACAGGTAGGCTGTTCCCCCAGCACAGCCAGAAATCTGACCATCCTGGGATGGATGTGCTCTCATGCTTAGTGTGGTCAGTTTGGAATAGGAGAACAGGGGGGACTGGCAAGATTACCAGGTATTTCACGCTTTTGATACCATAACAGATTTTTGACTTGGTTTTATTGTACAGAAGATCCCATCTTTTTGTACCGCAGCCCATTGTTCATAAGGATATGAGGCCATAACCCGAAAGTATTCTGTGTGGCGGCATTGTCTGTACATTTGGAGATGTACAGCAGGTTACATAAGCAGCACAATAGCAGCTATTTTCCACCCGCTCAGACTTTTGTCTTCTAATCCAAGTGTAATCTCAGGGTCCTCTGAAATATTTATTGTCCCAGCTGCCTGTGCTTTTCTGGGTTATTATTCAGCGACAGTGACAGTGGCGTCATGATCCGCTAATAACAGAGCTGAGCACTTTGCTAATTGTTGTCTTTGGATTGTTGTGTATATTTTCCCATTAGCTGCTCGGCCTCCTGTAGTAAACTGGAGACAGCTCCATTTCTGAATGGGCCCAATCTGGCTTTGCTTCTTAAAGGGAACCTGTGTTGATAAAGTATGGCTTTTGCTTTTGATGACCTCTCCTTCTAGAAATGCTAGTATCCTGGCTGTCATGATGATCACACAGCTTTAGTGCTTTCTAAAGTGGTAAAGCTGGAGCAAGTATGTATATTAAGAATTCTGACCTTCCAATCCAGGGGTGTCAAACTCTTCTTCTTTTTTTTTTTTTTATCACTGGCCGAATCAGCATTATGGTTGCCTCAAAGGGCCGGTTGTAAGTGCAGGGATGTTGAATTTATATCTCCCAACGCCCGGGACATGTAGTTTCGGGCTCCAGGCAGGTAGTCTTTTTTAACCTTTAGCCCTGCTGCGGGCAAGCCGTAGGTCTCACCTGTCAGGTGGAAGCATTCAGGTGGCCGTGCTGCTATCTGATTGCTTTCACACAGCCCACAGTGCCAGCCTCCATCCTCCACTGTGTGATCCTCCCCCCCCCGTGTGAGGTCTTCTGGACTCTGCTTGCCCATCTGCGGGCCCAGGATTTACTGCCATTGGCTAGAGGGGAGGAAGGAGAGTGGACATGTCCGCTCCCCTCCCCTCCCCTTCTTGTCCTGACTCGGAAGTGACGTTATGATGTCACTTCCGGGTCCCCGTTGACAGATTTCCCGGCCATCGAGGCTGGGAAAAAACGTAATGCAGTGTGATGTGCACTGCATTACATTTGGTGGAGCACAAGGGAGACATCCAGGGTCTTTTAGTCCTTGGATGTCTCAGTAAAGAGAACCTGTCACCAAAAATTATCACATAGGGGACTTTTTGTTAAAAAAAAAAGTAAAGTTTTTCTTTTAATTTAAAAAAATTTAAGTTACACCCAAGCACATAATATCACCTCAAAAAAAATTGAGCCTTCCACCCCCACATATATGCATGTACAAATGTAAAAGCACACGCTGGGGCACCTACGCACGAAAACGTCGGTTGTGATATACATGTTACATATTGCCGGACACGCCAGAATGAGAGCAATAATTCTAGCATGAGACCTCCTCCGTAACACTAAACTGATGACCTATAAGGGGCTTTAAAAGTGTCACCTATAGAAAATATAGGGTACTGAACTTTGTCGCCATTTTAGGAGCGCACACAAATTTAAGGTTTGACATGTTGGATATCTATTTACTCGGTGGAACCTCTTCTTTTATAGTTTACAAAAAGGGTCATTTATTGCCCTTTTTTTGTGCCCTAAAATTAATTTAAGTGTATTTTTTACTGAAATTTTGTGGCAATATCATGCAGCATAAAAAATAGGAACTGCCGCTATTTTATTTTCTAGGGTCTCTGCTTTCTGAAAATATATAATGTTTGGGGGTTTTGTGTAATCGTTAAGCCTAAAATAATTTTAGATTGATGGATTAACTTCTCATGTACAGGAATGGACATACATGGAATGAAATGTGGCCGTTCAGCAGGAATCCGTGTAAGGCCAGCTTTAAGCTGGGTATATACAGGGAGTCTTGTAATTATTTATTATTTAACAAGCAGGTTGCACAAAAAACATCAGAGATCCCCACATCCACACAAATAATGATGATGCAGGGGTCTCCCATGTTGTTCTGTTGTATTTTGACAGTGGGAACCCACCTGTCAGAATATACTGATCACCCCTGCAGCCATTGGCTGCATGCACCGATTGACTGCTAGTTTTCCAGCAAGACTTTTCAACAAAAGCAAGTCCTTAAACTTGCTTCTGTTGACCCGAGAGCAGTACATACATATCGAAATTTGGTTTCTGCTGAACTGGCCAAATTTTGATACATGTATACCCAGCTTTAGTCTACTAATCAATAATCTAACCTATTATTCACACATTCATTTAAATGGCTTCTTAGTGCTCTCCTCAGATAGCTCCTAATGAAGGGGGATTTGTTAGCCCCTGAAATGTATTGGCTTCTGCTTAGTCTTCTGTTATAGAGTTTTTGGAAATAAACCATTTTAGACAAGTAAGACGTACAATTTGCTGATATATATATATATTTGTCATACAGACTGACAGCAGTGTGCAGAGCAGTTGTGTACACACAGTGCAGGCATCTCTGTTTGAACTCTGCTGTGCAGGGAAGATAACAATAAAAAGGCAATTTTTGGCTATTTTTACTATCCTGATTTCAATACATTTTGAGTCACAGACCTGGGTTAGGTTTGCAGATGAGGGAAGTTGGAGTAAAGTATGAGGTTCTTATATGTATGCTTTTTTGGGTTAAGTTGGCCATAGATTGAATTTTAGCAGGGACCACAGGAGATCTAATCCATTTATGGGTAAGCTGGTCGTACTGAAGTTGTTTTATCAATCGACTTCAGTACAACCAGCTTGTTGGATTTTTTGCATGCAAACACAGCCAGTGGCTATATCTGCCATCAGCGATCATTGTGTTCTGCCAATCGAGAAGGCTCCCTGCTGGTAGAACACAATAACTCCACAAGAGGCATTCCCCATCAATAGTGACCGTGGTAATGGGGGAATCGAGTGATATTCTTTCTTTCCATCCATGGTGGAAGGAAAGAAAATTGTATCATCTATGGCACAGGTGTCAAACTGGCGGCCCTCCAGCTGTTGCAAAACTACAAGTCCCATCATGCCTCTAACTTTGGGAGTCATGCTTGTGACTGTCAATCTGCTATGTCTCATGGGACTTGTAGTTTGGCAACAGCTGGAGGGCCGCCAGTTTGACAAGTCCCATGAGACATTGCAAACTGACAGTTACAAGCATGACTCCCAAAGTTTGAGGCATGATGGGACTTGTAGTTTGGTAACAGCTGGAGGGCCGCCGGTTTGACAAGTCCCATGAGACATTGCAAACTGACAGTTACAAGCATGACTCCCAAAGTTAGAGGCAAGATGGGACTTGTAGTTTGGCAACAACTGGAGGGCCGCCAGTTTGACACCCCTGATCTATGGCTTGCCTAAGTCAGTGAAAGTGTTTCTGCCAGAGCATGATAGCCAGGTGAATGACAGGTCAACTATGGCAGTCAACATAAATATCTTTGGAAAGTGAACCTGATCTGAATTAAACGTGTCCAAGGCAAGTACAAGTGTCAAGTCAATGCCCCATGTGCTGTCTGGGACCAAGGCCTGAATGTGAAGACCAGCACAGGTGCTAGGAGGCACCACAAGGTCCCTCATCTTTACCACTGTTATTAAAAAACATTCTCTTTATATGATCAAGAGTTCCCAAAGTCTATGGCCCTCCAGGTGTTGAGGAACTGCAAGTCCCATGAGGCCTTGCAAGACTTTGACATCCACAGGCAAGACACCCATCGGCAGAGGCATAATGGGACTTGTAGTACTTCAGCAGCTGGAGGGCCATAGTTTAGACACCCCTGGCATAGTCCATTACTTTACAAAGGTGTAGTTGATAATTACATGAAGATAAAGCATCTGACACAATAATAAAAAGTTCAAACAGGAATGCCCTTGGCTTTCAAAGATGGATGAAAAATGTGAACTACAATCTGTACGTAAATGGCAATTGTTATTAAAAAAAAAAGCTTCCCAATACTCTCGCTGCTTATCTCTGCACATATCAACCACTGTCTGAGAATTGTTCTCATAGATGGTTTCATCAGTGATGTCTACATCTTGTGTTGTAGATCGCAGACACATCGCTCTCACTACCCAGCACATGGAAGGCACTGAGCAGGGCACAGCAGGTCAGTGTACCCAATCCACGCGGACTGCTGTGTGCGCTTGAACGTAAGACCTTTAATCCGCTTACAGATCTGTCCTGGAAGATGCAGCTAAACGATTGTCAACCAGCTGGAACTTTCTATGTTACTATGTGTGTGTATGTGTATATATATATATATATATACACACAAACACACACACTGTATATAAATACATGTTTTTGTGCATTGCAGTATGTCTCATTAGGTAGAACACAAGAATAGGTCCCATCGATTTGTGTCACACCTGCCCCATTTTCTTACACTTTGCACCTAACTGCCCCTCACTAGCCCCTGAGAGCTAAGAACTGCCAATTACTGGGTGTAGGGGTAAAATCTCATGTAGAGCTAGTTGCAGTATTACCAAACCTTCCAAGTTCTTAGAGATGAAAGGGGGAACACCTTTGAATGGACACACCCAGGACGCGTCTCCAGTTATGCGTGCAAGAAAGAAGTAATATACAAAAAATGATTGGTTAAACCTGCAAGTGCCTATTTCCACATTACATTTTCTTTATACTGTCTTTTCAAAATAACAAATGCACTCGTTTAGAGCTGTCTTACTCAACCTTTTTTTCCCCAGAGGAATTCTTTAAGAAGAATTCTAGGAAAAATGCTTCCCCCCCCCCCCTGCAGTGGGCTGTGCCCGCATTACACAGGTTAAGGGCTTGCATTTGCCTAGGGGTGAGGAGAACAGATATATGCTCATCTAATCTGCTGATCCTCCGAGCACAAGGCCTTGCCCCCCCCCCCCAGATGCTAACAGTCTTTTGCATGGACTGATCCTGACATCATCACACCCGTAGACCGTCTCTGGATGTGAGGACTACACCGCTGGATGTGGGGGGGGGGGGTGTGCCGTTTTATAGGAGATTGAAGGCTCGGGTAAGTATGACTGGCTCTGAGGAAGAGGTACAACCTCGAAAAGGCATAGCCACCAGCTTTCTAGAGGTCTACAGTCCTCCACAAGAGCACCTACAGGGGTTTTGGACCACATTGCGTTGCTTGTGACATGCTTTCCATTTGTTTTTATTTCTCTTGTGAGTATTTTAATCTCAATTTTAATGCACTAGGCCCATGCACCCTCTTTTTGTCTCTTCTTATACAGCTCGGGTAAGTATAGCCTTTCTGTGTGCCCCTGGACAATTTGTCCATACACACTGTCTAGTATGGATGGGCGAATCGAGTGCTTTCTCTCATTTCCACTCACTGATAGATTTGTTTTTCGTTCATGCAGGCCATAGACGGGTCGTTTATCGGCTGAATTTTAGTCCGCACGAAAAATCGGCCGATAATCACGCCGTTAGTGGGGCCAGCCCGTTGGCCGTTTTTCGCAGATCTCCTCCTTTATTTTTATTTTAGTGGCAGCATCGGCAACGGGGCCGACCGATTTTTCATTTTCAGATGATAAACAGCCCATCTATGGCCTGCCTTAGCCTAGAAACATTTTTTTCATCCATGCTATTAAAGCGGTACATCACTGCATTTGAGCACCACAAACCAAAAATGCTACTTAATTCATTATTAATATTCAAAGCAAACTCCCCCATTCATCCATGTCTCCAGGTTTTATTTTGCTGAGAAATCACTTTGAAAATACAAACTCTAGCATTTCTCCTTGTGACCACCTTGAGTAAGGGCAGATGATTCATATAAAACTTTCTGGAATCCATCTGCCCTTAGCTTAGCCATGCAGGCAGGAGGTTGTGCTTTGCTGAGAAAACCACTCCTGAAGATTGCTGGGATGTATGACATTATGGGGTTTATTTACTAAAGCTGGAGAGTGCAAAATCAGACTCACTTCTGCATAGAAACCAATCAGCTTCCAGGTTTCATTGCCAAAGCTTCATTGAACAAGCTGAGGTTAGAAGCTGATTGGTTTCTATGCAGAAGGGAGTCTGATTTTGGACTCTCCAGCTTTAGTAAATAAACCCCTATTTGTCTAGGCATGGACACCAGGAAGTAACTGAAGAAATGTTTAAAAAAAAAAAATAAAACCAATAAATATGACATACTTTCCTATTTACTAATGCTAGCAGCATAAGAATTAAAAATAGTCCGTGTTGTCTGAGGGTGAAATTCCATTGTAAAGCTCCTTGTACACGGGACACTTCTGAACGCTGGAAACTGACTGCTGGAAAACATAGGTTAAAAAACGTCTGTTTAGCCGCATTTTAGAAGCGTTTTTTTAAAGATAACCTCAGGAGACCTTCCAAAATGCCCAGAATGCACTGAAAAATAGTAAAAAAATAACTATTTCAGACATTTTGAGAGAAATAGGGAGAGCAGAAGCAGAGAGAGCAGTATTTGTTGAGATTTTTTTTTTTTTTTTTTGTGGTGTATGGATGTGTTCCAGCTCATTTCTGTGCAGAAATTATTGCAGCAGCGTCTAACAAATTTTCTTTCAAACCTCAAAGTATGGTGTACCAGGTCCATTTGAGTACCGGGAAAATGCTTTGCATGCATTTTTCATGATGAAAAAAGGCTCTGGAAAGCATCTGGAAATAGAAGATTTAAAAGAAAATTTGCAAACGCTTATAAACGCAGTTAGCCGCATTTACACGCATTTGGAACGCTGATAAAATCTACTCCTGAACGCAAGTTTGGTGCGTTCAAAAAAACAACTGTAAACTCAACTGCCTGTAAACGGCGATGAGTTCAGGGGCTGCTGAAACAAACGCAGAAAAGCTTCTAAAGGTGAATTTATCAGCTGCAGTGTACATGGAGCCTAATCAGGGCTGGACAAATCTCCTGCTGTGCCTATTGTAGTTTACCAGCTGGCCCGAGAGTCAAGAGGTTGTCAAAATACCCAAACCATAGCTGCACCTGATTTGATGCAGCCGCTCTGGCTGACAGTGTCCCGTCTGGCTCCTTCGATTTTTTTTTTTAAGTCGGCAGATGTCAGGCGGGAGATGTCCAACAGGGCCACCCGCTGGGCAAATGTCATACATTGTATGGCTAGCGTTGCCATCCGTGAATGTTTGTTATGGTCACAGTCAGCTCTCCATGAAGGACAGTGACATGGCATAAACGGCTTACAGGCTTTCTGCAGTCGGCTGTATTTATAGCTTTTGCTGCAGGGGGTTAAAGGGAAGGCTGCCAAGGGATGGCCGAGATATTTTCAGTTGCCAGACAATAACATCCTTTGCAACTCTTTTACATTTCAGCTGTTTGTACACACGTAATACCCATAGACTGATCCCTGCGAGGATTGTATAGATGCCGCATGACGCTTCAACGTTCTGCAGTAGATTTCTCCCAAAGTAAATTTTGTTTAAAAACCAAGGCATTCAGTATGTGAAATATTCGTGGAGTTTACACCTCCACCTTTGGCAGACATTTGGCATCTCATCCTGGTGGCGGATGCGCGTTTGCCGAACAGGTGGGAGCTGGGAACCCTGCTTTTTTGAATAATGGGGCTTTTTATATTTCTTAGATATACCCTCCCTTACCCTGAGAGTTTTGGGTGCTCCCCCACCCCCACCCCATCTTGATGTGTTCCAACTTCATGTTTTCTTAACCACTTTAAGTCCGGACACTTTTACCCCCTTCCTGTCCAGGGCAATTTTCAGCTTTCAGCGCTATCACACTTTGAATGACAATTGCGCAGTCATGCAACACTGTACCTATATGAATTTTTTACCATTTTTTTGAGACAGATAAAGCTTTATTTTGGTGGTATTTATTCACCGCTGGGATTTTTATTTTTTTTGCTATGTAAATGAAATGTCCAAAAATTTAGAAAAAAAGTTTTTCTGATAAAATTTAGCAAATAATATTTCATCATAAATCTTGGCCAAAATTTATTATGTTATCTTTTTAGTAAAAAAATAAATAAGCCAAATTAATTTATAACCAAAAATTATAATTTTTAAACTTTTTTTTACATTTTTATTTTATTTTTTTAATTTTTTTTGTCACCCCCTAGCAGTACAGTGGCACCATGGTGAAACTGTACTACTTGTGGGGGGTGATGAACATTTTTTTTTTTTTTTTACACTGATTGCTTTTACACCCATATAGGATGTAAAAGCAATCATTTCTCTTTCTCTCTGTCTGCATTCTTGCAGCCATTGAGATCTACTGAGTGAGCTGTGATTGGTCACAGCTTGTCATATGGTACAAGGCTGTTGTGAATAGCATTGTACCATGTGACCTCTGTGATCATTCACAGATTTCACACGTAGTAAGTAATGATGTCACAAGTGACATCTAGCTTACTACTTTGCATGTGATCACTGATTGGCCAATCAGTGATCACATGATCGAGACCTCGTACAGAGGTCCCATCCAACGATCGGTGTTTCACTGTGTCCGGAGGACACAACGGGCACCAGATCGTGGTGCTGCGCGTTCCCAGGGAGCGCGCACAAGCAGGGTGCGGGGAGGCCGTTTATAAATGGCCACCTGACCTTGCAGTGCCACCGTCTGGCCGTTTATATACAATGGCCGGACGGGAGGTGGTTAATAAAAATCCAGCTGGGAGAGTGGAAGCCCTTTATAAAGCCCTGTACACACTAGAAGTTCTTTTTCATATGGGCTGAATGAAAAAAAAAAAACGTGTTGGTGCTGAGATCTCCCATTGGCTGCCAGCACTGGTTAGATGCCGGTTTTCCAGCATAAAAAAAGTTTTGTGAAATAACAGACAATCAAACAATACTGCTGCTCAAAAGATGAAAAAAAACATCAAAGTACAAAGAATGAAAACAGCGCAAACCAATTAAGAGAAAAAAGACAAAAAACAAAAGACCAAATAAGTCCCAAATAAAAAGTCTCGTTTTTAAAAAAAAAAAAGTAAAAAAATAGTTCCCAACGTGTTCAAATCATCTGTAATAGTGCAAGTGTTCAACTACACCCAACCAATCTGGTGATTACCAAGTGGGAAATGACTTCAGGAATCAGACACACATTTTTGTGTAGCACTGAGCGAATCTCTAGATTACTTCAGTATTTTCTTGACCATTGCCTCACGAGTGGATGAAAGAAAGAAAAAACGAATACTGCATAAACTCAAAAATATAGCTAATGTTCATCATTTCACTCACAATTAAAAAATCAAATGCAAGCTCAGATGGACATAAAATCCTCTCAAAACGACCCCAAGCAATCCTTCCCTGGTAATCCGCAAACTCTCGCTCATGGATGGATGGTGGATGCAAAGAAAAAAAGAAGGGGGGGAGCCTAATAGCATAATACTGTATAAAGCCTTTAATATAAAACTTTTTTCCATATTGCACTCACACTTTAAAAGAATAAAACAAGCCTTTTGATCGATTTTATAATTTCCTTCAGACAAGCTGAAAGTCCATTATGGCATGTATGATGATCATATTGGCATGGAGAGAGATGAACTGGCAGCAATCAGGGAATTTAGCCTGACTTGCCCACATCAAATATAGCCGTGGAACGCCGAACCAGCGTGCGTTCCACTCACCGGACGTGGATTGAAAACGGGAAATTACGGCAACGCTCCTCCAAGGCATCATGCCCATTTGACAGAAGCCAGTCGTGAGACAGCTGTACGCACTGGCTGAAAGTCGTCTGGTTCCTGTTGATCTGCCATGTCAGCAGGAGGCAGCCATTGGACGACAGGCAGGTTGTTCTTCCAGCACAGCTAGAAAACTGACCATGCTGGGATGGATGTGCTTCAGTTTCTTTCATTGTTTATGCCGCACTTAAATTTATGCAGATGATCAGATTTTCTTTCTGCGCTGCCCTTTCTATGTGTTAAGATGATAGCAGAACAAGAAAAAGCGGGGAAGCCTTTCAGCACCCCTGTTACATAACTAATCTTGAACTAATTGTCCAATCCACCTTCCCTGAGAAAAGTGATCCCATTGCTAGAATTGCTGGGTGTCATGCTGATCCTCTACCTAGTAATATTTGGTGTCATTAACCCACAACAAGCATGCATGTAAAGACTTCCTGACATTCCTGCTCTTCCTACTTGTCCCAGGTCAGTGACTCAGTATTGCTATGATGTCCCGGGATCAGCAGAACAGCCAGACAACTAGCATTTTCAAAAGCTCAGCCATGTTGATCTGCCATATCAGCAGGAGGCAGCCATTGGACGACAGGCAGGTTGTTCTTCCAGCACAGCCAGAAAACTGGCCATGCTGGGATGGATGTGCTTCTATGCTTAGTGTGGTCAGTTTTTTTTAAAATAAGAAAGCAGAGGACTGGTGGGATCACCAAGTATTTCACACAAAGGGGGCAATGCAAAGAGAACGGGATACGTTTTAACACAAGTACATGGAGCACAGACATATCAGGAATATGAGATGTTTGGGTAACATACACTTCTAAATGTAAATCAATTCTTTCATTGTTTATGCAGCACCTACGTTTATGCAGATGATCAGATTTTCTTTCTGCGTTGCCCTGTCTATGTGTCAAGATGATAGACAGCAGAACAAGAAAAAGCGGGGAAGCCTTTTCATACTACCAGCAGCACGCCCTGTTACATAACTAATCTCGAACGAATTGTCCAATTCACCTTCCCCGAGAGAAGTGATCCCATTGCTAGAATTGCTGGGTGTCATGCTGATCCTCTACCTAGTAATATTTGGTGTCATTAAAACACAAGTATGCAGGTAAAAACTTCCTGACATTCCTGCTCTTCCTACTTGTCCCAGGTCAGTGACTCAGTATTGCTATGATGTCCTGGGATCAGCAGAACAGCCAGACAACTAGCATTTTCAAAAGGAGCTCAGCCACGTTAAGAATTAAAATTTTTCATAAAGCAGGCTAAGAACCCATTTTGATTTTTTTTTTTTTTCTTTTTGCAGTCTGTGTCCCATGTGGAGCAGAAAGTGTGGGAGAATCTTCTATATATACAACAGGACATAGGAGTAAATCTCCTGAATGTAGACAGTTGTCACCATTACGTGTGTCCCCATTGCAAAATTTTGTTTTTCCGATCATTTTCTCTTCCACTTTCTTGATCACTAGGACAAACAGAAAGGGTTCGGGCCTGTTCACACCTTCATGTTAGGAAATAAATATTCATTTTCCTCAAAGCGCATAATGCAGCTTTTAGCGCGTTTTTATTGCATTGCGTTAAAATGTACTAGAGTATACAATGTGATCATACCTCATAGGTGCTGCCTATATACTGTGAAGTCTGAGTAGGAAATTTGATCTTCCAGGGATCATAATGGTGAAAAATGATAACGTGAAAAATAACAAAATAAAAAGAAAGTGTCAACAATGCTCACACAAATGTGTGTGAATTGATCCTAATTGGACACATTTGTGTGAGCATTGTTGACACTTTCTATTTATTTTATTATTTTTCACATTATCATTTTTCACCATTATGATCTCTGGGAGATCAAATTTCCTACTCAGACTGCACAGTATATAGGCAGCGCCTATGAGGTATAGTCACATTGTATACTCTGTCTTATAATACTTATTGTTTTATTTATATTTATGTTTTTATATGTTGCATTTATATATCTTTCACTTATATTTGTGCGTTTACATTTGCACCTTTTGTTATTAGCGCTGCATCATTTATTGTGTTATTTGCTTATAGATCATTAGGTATATGATTGGATGTTGGCAGCTTCATTAGTTTTATTAATTTAGGGATTTAGGTAGGAGTGCAGGAGGTTTTCACTCTCATTACTCCCTACTCTGCTTTCATTCACTCCCTGCACATTCATTGGGGATTACATTTGTGGCTACCTAGCCATCCTTTGTGCTAGAGACTCACCTGTCACTTGTAGCTACAGGAGATCCATTAAGCCTGGGTTCACACCATTGCAGTGCGGAATTCGCTGCGTTTTCTGTGCAAATTCTGCATGGCATCATAATCGCACCCCGTTCATGCGAAACGCTGCAGGTGTGTATGTTAACCCCTTCACGCCGGCCGCACGCAAATATGCGGCCTCCCGGCGTCTGGGCCTAGACGCCGAGCAGCCGCACATGTAAGGTACTCACCGAAAGGTCCCAGTCTCCTCTTGCGATCGGGACCTTTCCCGATCATGTGACCGGTCGTGACGTCACAGCGACCACATGACACTAAGCCCGTCCCGCCCACCTCCCGGCGCAGGAACTCCTCTTCACGCCGGGACAATCCAGCGTGAAGGGGTTAACAGCACCCCGAAATCGGTGTGAAAAATGCAGTGCGATGTGCAGAATCAGATCGCATAGGTGTGAATGTCCATGCGATCCGATTCTAGTGTGGACCAAAAAAAGGGTTCTGCACCCTTTTGGTGCAGATGCGGTGCGATTAGAGCCATACAAAATGTATGGCTCAAATGGCACCGCACAGAAATTGCATGTGACTTGCACAGGAATGCGGTGCAGTTCCTGTGTGACACACTTGTGATATGCCGCACCGCAGAAGTGTGAACCCAGGCTTAGTGTATGCTGGCACTGCACTCACCCTCTGAAAAGGGAAGGTGTTGGCAATACACTGATCATAGACCACAGCCTGATGAGGCACAGCACATATAATCAACCCAAGGACTTACTCGCCGTGCTACCTGGGCTGCATGTGCATCAGAAATGTATGTGCCACTTGAAAAGACACAGAGGCCTGAGACAGCAGGAGCAGCCAGGGGTCTGTATGGGGGCGAGATTTCATTGCTGGCTTTTTCAAATGTAAGCAATCGGTTAAGATTGCGTTAAAGGCTTCTATGCAGCCTGTTACTGGACAGTCACAAGAGTGATGACATTTCTGATAATGACAGTCTCTCCGGGAACATATTATACCACTTTACAGCTACTCAGTTGTGTGATTGTGGAAAACCGGAATGGTTGAAGGAAGAATAAATGATTTCATCTTCTACCCTGCAATCATTTTGTTTTTCCACCATCACACATAGCTCCCAACTGTCCCTGATTTCAAGGGACTGTACCTGATTTCGAGGGACTGTACCTGATTTCGAACCAAATTGCTCTGTTCTTCTTTCCTCCTTATTTGTCCCTCATTTTGGTCTCATCTATATAGCTGTATATAAAATGCACTTTTTATCTTTCATTTCTAAATTGCTGCATTTGTACATTTCAAAAGGCAGTATAAAGGAATTGTAGTGGTAAAAAAAAGCACTTGTGGGTTTAACTTTTTTTTTTAATAAATTTAAGGGGGCGTGTCGCAAGACCTACATACTTTTGCCAATAGGAGTCCCTCGTTGCCAACTTAAAAAGTTGGGAGGTATGGTCACAGAATTCAAAGGGTTTGGTTACTGTATGTAGATCTGGGCTGGCTTACTGGTGCTCCAGAGTATTTTACCTATAGGGGGGTCATTTACACCACAGTGCATGTGTTATAACAGTGTGCTGTGCATTTCCAGTTCCACAATACCTCACCCTTTTCCCTGTACTACATGTTTCCTATTCCACGCCATCTCATTCTGTACACTATGTGCTCTATGCTCTGTATTCCCCACCATCTCATTCTAAAGAATGTACTGTTTGTTTTCTCATTCACACTTCCTCATTCTGTACACTGTGTTGTACGTTCCATATTCCACACCCCCTCATTCTGTGCGCTGTGCTGTATGCTCCGTGTGCCATACTGCCTCATTCTGTGCGCTGTGCTGTACGCTCCATATACCACACTGCCTCATCCTGTAGACTGTGCTGTATTCCACACCACCTCATTCTGTGCGCTGTGCTGTATGCTCCGTGTGCCATACTGCCTCATTCTGTGTGCTGTGCTGTACGCTCCATATACCACACTGCCTCATTCTGTAGACTGTGCTGTATTCCACACCACCTCCATTCTGTGTGCTGTGCTGTATGCTCCGTGTGCCATACTGCCTCATTCTGTGCGCTGTGCTGTACGCTCCATATACCACACTGCCTCATTCTGTAGACTGTGCTGTATTCCACACCACCTCATTCTGTGCGCTGTGCTGTATTCCACATCACTTCATTTTGTATGTCATTATCATTCCACACCACCTCATTTTGTACGCTATCCTGTCATTTTTCCATAGTCTACACCTTGTCATTCTGTACATTGCGCTGTACATTTCCTATCCACAGCTCCTCGATCTTTACCCTGTGTTGTACATACTATGTTCCACCCTGCCTCCCTTTTGTACACATCCTGTTCTGCCCCAACTCATTCTGTACTATGCAAGTCATTTCAGACTCTACCCAGACCAGGGGCGGAGTGACCATTTGGAAACTCGGGCACTGCCCGAGGGCCCGGGGTCAGTAGGGGGCCCCATGAGAATGCCCCTGGTACCTTTTTCATAGGCTTTTTTGAGTTTGGGCAAGGACACAGGGGCCCCATGATCCCCTATTGCCCGGGAGGCCCCATGAGTTGTCAGTCCGCCCCTGACCCAGACCCCTTTAAGCCATGTCCAATGATCAGTGCATTGCAAACCACACCCACTTTTTTCTGCGGCGCAGTATTCGCACAGCATTTTCATTCCCTCATGCAAGGGGACCTAACTTATTATGTAGCACATAGGCCCACTGCGTTCAGAAAACACCCCTGGCTGGTCTGACATATAAAAGCATCTAAATGAAAAGAGGCCACGGCAACCTGTTTTTTCATTACTGAAGGAAACTTCAGTTTGAATGCTGTGGGCGACACAGGCAGTGTTTAATAGACGTGGCGTATAAGGTGCAGCCTCCACACCCCCGGGCACCGGGAGATCGTTACCTTTCACTGATGTCAGCTTCTTTTGAAATCAGATTTTTTTACATAAAAAGACTTTTACCGTCACAAGGACACACCAGTTAAGCCCAGGGCCTGTTACATAGCTAGAGCGTCAGAAGAACGGTCAGCACGTACGCTCTTCATTTCGTGGTTAGAAGAGTGGATAAAAGTCAGATTTGTAATCAATTTTCCATTAAAATGCTATATGAATACACTGAACCTTGTTTTGTTTAGGCATTAGAGATTTACAAAGAAATGTATCGGACAACCTGTTTTGACCAATCAAACTCTATCTGGACCAACAAGGTAAAATGGGGAAATGACTTTTAGAAGGATCTTATGAACAACACACAGTCCTAAGCCAGTCTTTCTCAACCCTTAAAATAATGTTCAGGTCTTGGGGAACCTCTATTAAAAAGGGTTGTGCCTACAGCTTGTGGTACATTAGTGAAAGCAGTAAGTTAAGCAGGATATGTAATCTGATATACTGTACCTAGCGTATTAGACACCCAAAGAACATAATTATCTTGTAATTTTCAGTAAAATATTATAATGAAACTACCGTAACTGCAGAAAAGAAAAGCAAACAGTAAAAGTTGTGGTATCCTCTAATATTTGTGGATGGCATAGACAAGTCTCCTTATGTTGATGGTCAATATAGAAGTGACCTCTTAAACTTAGTGAAAAATACCATCCTTGCATTGGTGGTCAGTGTAGGTGGAGATCAATCCACCACTGCTGACTACTCAAGGAACCTGAGCAACCTCAGGAGAAACCCTGGTTGAGAATTACTGGTCTAAGCCAATTCTACCCTGAGATACCTTGATATAAAGCATGTTATAGTTATTAAAATTGCTTTCTTTATTTGTAGTTTTTTTTTTATTTCTGTGATTATACTTTTCATTTTCAGCTCCAGGGCTACCGATCACTTTCACAAAGCCGGCAGTGCAGTGCCCCCCTCTCCCGTGGTTCCTGGGATCTCCGTTCTTACCGGAGTCCGGTAACACAATCGCAGGCTAGGTGAGGGAGAGCGCTGTGAGACTGAGGCAAATCCATGCCGAGATCTCACATGTAAACAGTGAAACCGGAAGTGATGTCACTTCCGGCTTCAGATTCCCCCTTTCCTGGCCAATACAGCCAGGGGACGCATCTAACCAAGCCGATCTGTGCTTGGTTATATAGTGTGAAGGGCAGGGGAGACATTGGGTTCTATTAGACCCCTAATTTCTCCAAAAAAAAGTACCTGTCACCTGCCCAGTGCTATCACATAGGGGTTTATTCAAGTGAAAGTATATAAAAGAAAAAAGTTTTAAAAATGATAAAATATATTAAAATAAAACAAAATTACCGTAACCCACATCACCCCCACACACCTACGCAAGCACAAGCCCAGGGTGTGCACATGTATGTAAATCATGGTCGCACTATACATTTGATATCGGAGTGAGAGCAATCATACTAGCACAAGAGCTCCTAGTTATCTCTAAACTGATGAGTTGAAAATGCTTTTAAAGCATCATCTTTGGTGATTTTGGGCACCAGATTTTTTGGCGATATTGAGTGCGCATGCAATTTTTAAGACATGGAATGTTTGGTATCTATTTACTCGATGCAACTTCATCTTTTATATTTTAACCAAAAATGGGCATTCAATGGTGTGTTTTTGCACTAAAATGCATTTTATTATATTTTTTCCTGAAAATTTGAGTGTATTAAACAGTGCGCAAACATCATGTGATATACAAATTTGCAACTATTACCTTTTTATTCTAAAGGGCCTCTGCTTTCAGAAAATATATAATGTTCTGGGAGTTTAAGCCAAAAATTCAGATTTTTACATGTATGCGAAAACATTTTAAAAATTGTTCTGGAGCCGAACTTGTTAAGAAACTGTCAGGGCAGGAGCTGAGGAACGGACAGGCAGGCCTAAACAATGTAACGCACTGGCTGACGACAACCACCACCCACAGACCGAAGTCCCTCAGGGCGCGGAGTCTAAGTCCCAGGCTGCCCTTCACCAGGGCCCCTGATGGTGGGGAACCAGGAACCAGGTTGCGGCCCCCGAGACACCTCAGTTGCGGTAATGGGCGCCGCCAATGGCGTGTAGCTGGTGGAAAAGACAATAGAGTAGTCAGGCAGGCCAGGTCAACAACAACGGGACAAAAACGGTACAGGACAGCAGACGAAAATCACAGGTCACAAGCTGGGTTCAGCAACAGAGGGTCAGATCAAAGGAGAACGCAAAGAATAGTCGAGTCACAAGCCGATTCAGATTCCAGGAGAGCCACGAGAGTCAGAACAGAGTAATAGCAACACAAGACACAAGTGCAAAGAGCATGTGCGGACCACAGGCTTATATGTCATCAGCCACACCCCTCTGGGGGATGGACCTCAGAGACCTGAAGGCATAAAGGATTCCCACCATGCTCAGCAGAAATCCAAGATGGATGCCAGCACATGGAGTAACATAACCTCAGGGAAAAGGTAGGACCTTGACAGAAATGTCCCAGTGCTTGATGCTCTGTATCAGTTAACTGGAGCAGAGCTGGTAACTCCTGTGAGGATCTTATTTGCTAGAATGTTCAATAGTAATTCAGGTAAATCAGGTTCATCCACAACTAAATCTGATCTTTTGCCTGGATTGACCCTATAAAGAGGAACAGAATTGTGGAAACTATGACCCCAAAAAGGCAAGCAAGAGGGCAAAGCGCTAATAGCCAGTATTGTTTGTGGTCTCCCTACAGCTTATCTTTTTCCCATAACTGACTTAGCATGTCGTGTTCTGCATTGCGTCATGGTGTGGAGGTAGCCATTGTTGATGTAGGCAAGGCTTTACGTTTTCTTTTCAAACTTGCTCCCCAATGACTAATGATCTGATGACTGATGGTGTATAGATCAGTAAGGATGAATTGGAAGCAGGGAGATCCTTGCACTGTAGCGTTCTCTCCAGCAAGGAGAACAGTGAACAGCACACCTTACCAATTCCTGCAATGCTAGCTGTCAGAGGCAGCAGTGCTTCTCACATTGCAGATATACAGCTCTAAGGCTGTAAGTATACAAGTGCCTAGACTGCTGCTTTTTGTGTTCAATATTTTTATTGAAACCGAGTATTACATAGAACATCATACAGAAGTCAAAATAGTGCAATTATATAGACAAACATCATTTGTGTATATCCAGAGAGAAAGATAATGGATCATTTCGTTGGGTACAATATTGCATGGATATTGAGCTGCAACGGTTCATCAGAAAAAATAAAATGTGAGGGGAGAATAGGCTCCCCGTACTGTATGAGGGACTTAAGTACCCATTATATATCAATTAGTAGGAGGTGCGGAGAGTGGGTAAAGAGGTAGGCTGCTGCTTTTACATTTTCTGGATACAACTTAGTTAACATTTTTAGATGTTCCCTTTAATATGTTATGCAATAATTTCAAATCTAACATCTGCTGCAGAGAAGAGGGGGAGAGAACCCCATATGCTTCCAGGGCAGAGTGGCTTTTTGGGGTGGCGGTACGCTTGGCCCCATGTTATATCCTAAATGTGTGTGTATGGGTGTAACATGGTCTTAAAAGGAGAGTTAGCCTTTAAAGCCTGCTCTGTTCTTGTATTCTTCGATATTCACCTGTTACAATGGCAAAGCTAGCAGATTAGCCCATGGCAAACCTAGGGGAGAAGGGTGTAAAACTATTATTTTGCACATTAAAACATAATTGTGACTCAATTTATAAAAAGCCAAGTTATGCAGGCCATACATGGGTCAAATCTCAAACAAATTTTCTTTAGAAAGTCAGAAATTTCATGCGTTTTGGTAATCCGATGTTGCCAACCTAGCCTTCAGTTTCACCTCATGTTGCTGTAGAAAAGATTGTTCGTGGCTGGGAATCTTCTTTTCTGTCCAGGTCAGAGCTCGTGCTCATTTTTTTCAATTCTATTTCTTGTACGATTCTCCCATCAGTGATTAGAAATTCATTCGTTTTTCAAAACATTTCCAACGTGCTCGATCTCTCAAATTTGATGGCAGCATGAAAATAATCCAATGCTGCAGCCCGCTAATGGTGCAAAATTCAAACAAAAATTCTTAGTTACAATTTTCGAAAGAAAATTAGTTCAGAATGCAACCCATGTATGACCTTCTTTATCGTCCTTGCAGTTGTGATATTTGAACAAGGCCCAGTAGCGTTTGAAAATGATCTGTGTTTATATAGAACTTCTCTCTTTTCTTAGTTACGTCACTCTATCAAACAAACAAGGGTTGTTCTGGCATTGCAGGTTTTGCCATTTTATCTAAGAAAGTCTATAGAGCTCAGATCATTGGCTTACAGTCCCAGCACTTGGCAGAGGTAACCCCCTAATTATGTTCATTACTCTAAAGGACCAGTAAACATCAAAACCTTTCTTTATATGAAAGAGCCATTTATAGCATTTCATAGAATGTGAAAGTGGGTGTGCCTATATGTTTACAGAAATACGAAGATTGACATTTACGAATATTACTTTTGAAGTTTTGTTTTCTCTCTTCTCTGGTCATTTATGGTAAATGTAGCTTATAGAGGGCAGTTGCTAGTATTTTTTTTTTTTGTAAGAACCCTGGGCTGTAATCAGATGTGTATAGGAAGTGGCCTCCCATATAATCCTTTGTTATAGAATGTATTTTGGTTCCATAGTGTTCTGAAACTGTAAAATATTCAATTGTCTTGTTAACACTGATAAGGATCTTAATATATGGGGGCAAAGTCAAATACAGCATACTTTCAAGTCCTTTCAAGAAAATGTGAGGAGTCAAAGTATATATTAATCACTAAAATCTCATAATTTTTAACATTTAATTTAATTTTCAAAAGTAATTTTAATTGTTTTTCTTTTACAAAAATTTACATTTTCCAAAGTAAAAAGACAGAGGATACAATAGGCATACATTTTGTTTGTATTTTGTACAAACTGGAAATGAGCATTGGGAAGGAATGTATGCCAAATATAGGCTAACATTCATATACATAGAAGGAAACCAATAGCAACTGTAACAGTTATCTGGTTATTGTATTTGAGGAGAACGTACGGTGCCGCTCCAAGTCAGGAAACAAAAGAAGATTACCCCACCGGTTTCGGAAAGAGGGAGCTGGCGTCCCAGTGTGCCACCAGAAGCTGTGGTCATGTTTGGATACAGACGCTGCTCAACCGACCCGAGAAGTTCAGATAGGTGTATAGGATGGTCTTAGCCGCCAGTCTGGCCACACCTCTGATGCGTTTTGTCCCCCCACCAGGGCTTGGTCACAGAGGTTATCTGTTTATTAATATGGTATTCTCAGGAATAGACAAGAAAATTGAAGAAAGAGTAGGGGTAGTGGATCAACCCAAGAATGAGCTTCGGTATGGAGATTGCTCAGGACACCATTGTAGAAAATCCATTATGAGTAAAGGGTGGTAATGTATATCATGATGGTGATCCAGTTAGTATCATGAAGGCTGGGGTGGTGGTAGGGTGGGTAATGTGTTAGGTATGTGAGAAGAGAAGGAGAATAATGCCAGATTAGGTGATGGGGATCTCAAGGGTAGGGGATTGAAACCCATTTTTCTTATTTTTAAATATGAAGCTTTCATTAAAATAATGCCCAGAGATCAAGAGCACTGGGATTCAACAAAGGATGAAAATGGTAAAATAAGTATTTAAAAAAAAAAAATATCATTGTTTATAAGTCTGGAGCAGATAGGCGAACTATAAGAGTTGATGGAAAAGTCAGGGCAGGCGGCAGACATTGATAGCCAGAATACAAGCCAGAGATCAGGGTAGGCAAAAGAAATGGATAATGAGGGAATAGCCGGAGGTCAGGGCAGGTAGCAGGCATGGATAACCAGGAACAAGCCAAAGGTGTGGGACAAAGGAATTAATAACGAGAATGCAGGCTGGATAGCAGGAAAAACCACCAGGGCAGGACAGCAGGTAGTGAAATTGTTGATTGACACCTTCACTTCCTCTCCTCCACTTGGAACACAACATGGAAGGGACACATTTTTATATGCACTGATTATTTGAAATTGTTGACTGGACAGCAAGGTGTAAACTTCCTTGAGTTTAAATAACCTGGACAAAGAGACCAAGCTGCTTTGTTAGAATGGAGGCTGATTGGCTGCAGCAATGGAGCTGAGATGGTTGCAGGCTGAAGAAAAGAAATCTTTGTCAGCTTTAGGGTTTACATCCACTTTAAAAATCCTTCCAAACTCAGAATTACTTGCTAATTTAAGCAGAGTGTAATGTAAGTAAACCAGAGAGAAATATAAAACTTCAGAATAACGAGTTCCAATTTGCTGCAACTTCAATAGCTGCATGCATGTTCCAGGTTAAAGATTCAGAAAGTACTGATATGAGAGGACCAGTCTATTTTTAGATGGAAGACTCTATTTCTATCTTAGCAAGGGTTTCCTTTAAGGCCAATTTTTCCTGAGGTCCATTCTGGTTACCTTTTTAACCATGGCAGCGTTAGAAGGATCATTTGGATATCTCCAAATTAGAAGGCCAGTCCTACTGAATAGGCAGACTCGACTCAAAGTCCTGGAGGTAACTCAGAAGCTATCATTGCTCTTACATCAGGTCCACTAGGATGTCAGTTGATACCAGAAGAGCTAATACTGTGCCCACCATGGTTTACTCATGCCACCTGATTCCCAAAAGTGACCAATTTGTCTGGTGGCAGCAGCTTATATCAAAGGGGAAAAATACGATCAATGCATTTTACATAGTGAGGCAGACATAGATCGATTTATGGAGTTTGTTTACTATTATGCTTGCTTTGTCCTCTAAAAGTCCTGGTATAGCAAAGTTGTGTTCTGTGCCTTACTGATACGCTCATTAATTCAAAAGCTCATTCCTCCCGGTTTGAATTCTCTCAGCCTTCTTACATCTCATGGTATCTTCAGCACTAGGACATCCTGGTATGGCTTCACCATGAGCTAATTCCTAGGCAGAGTTGAGCAATCATTGGAGACATTTTTTAGGTTGGAGTTGGGAACACTGAAGGGAAAAGTCTTTCCTCTGCATTTCTAAAATAAGCCTGTGGGTAAAATACTGGTTATATAGGTTGTGATATTCTAGCCAGTGCATTGTAGTAGGCATTTGAAAGGTTGAGACCAATACACCTCAGTTTTCCTATCCTGATTGAGTACTGCTTGATAGTACTGCTTGGACCTTGAAGAAGGGGACACTCCCCGAAAGCTTGTCCTCAAAATTGTATGTTAGTGCAAATAAAAAAAGTATCACGTCAGTACTCAATTGTTTCTGTCGCAAATGCACTAATACGGCTACAGTCACCTCAAGCTTATCCTGATTAAATGTTGTTTAGTGGAGTTCCCCTTTAGGCCACATTAGCCGAGTTTTAATCTGAATTTGACTTTGTTTGCTCTAGATATTAATGCAGTAAATGGTACATTTTCCCTGGAGTTGCCTCTACTTCTTATCGAGGACATCGCCACTTTTGGGAGTCTTCTAGCACAGCCCGTAGGTCCTTCCTGTATTCTGAGCTCTAAACTAGTAAAACATCAAAGTCACTTGATGGAGAAATCAACAGATGAGATGTTTGTTATTCTTATGTGATCAGCCTGGGGAATCCCTAAGGAAAAGGCACTCTGTTTAAAGAGAGTTTGGAGGAATACCATACTGAAGTTTGTAAGCTGCTGACCTTTTTCTTCTAAATGCTAGTTGCCTGGCTTGGTTTTGACTGAATGCCTTGAGACACAGACCCAGAACAAGTATGCAGTCAGTGAAGTCAGATCTCCTCATCTGTGTACTTGTACTAGGCATTATAGCTATTGCAGGGGTGTCAAACTGGAGGCCCTCCAGCCGTTGCGAACTACAACTCCCATCATGCCTCTGCCTTTGGGAGTCATGCTTGTAACTGTCAAAACTCCGTATTCTCAGATAGTATAGGTTTACTTAAAAGGTAATGTTTCTTGGTGGTTTTAGATTAGCATGTACCACTAAGGAACTTGGTGTGAATAATATGATCAGTGTGTGTTTAGTGTCTTATACCTTGCTTACGTATATACTGTATATATGATGTGTGAGCATCTATGTACATAGAGATACAGTTGTAAGAAAAAGTATGTGAACCCCTTGGGATTACGAGGAGTTTTGCATGAGTTGGGCATAAAATGTGCTCTGAACGTCATCACAACAATAGAAGAACACAGTCTGCTGAACATAATACTACACAAACATTAGATGTTGCCATGGTTTAATTGCACATAACATATAAACATTCACAGTGCAGGGAGGAAAAAGTATGTGATCCTTTGGACTTAATAACTGGTTGACCCTCCTTTGGCAGCAATAACCTCAACCAAACGTTTCCTGTAGTTGCAGATCAGACCTGCACAACGATCTGGAGTAATTTTGGACCACTCCTCTTCACAAAACTGTTTGTGTAGCAATATTCTTGGGATGTCTGGTGTGACTGGCTCTCTTAAGGCCATGCCACAGCATTTCAATTGGGTTGAGGTCAGGACTCTGACTGGGCCACTCCAGAAGGCGTATTCTGTGCTGTTGCAGCCATTGTTTTGTTGAATTACTTGTATGCTTTGGGTTATTGTCCTGTTGCATCACCCATCCTCTGCGGAGCTTCAGTTGGCGGACAGATGATCATACGTTTTCCTGAAAAATGTCTTGATAAACTCTGGAATTCATTTTCCCATCAATGACAACAATCTGTCCAGGCCCTGAGGCAGCAAAGCAGCCCCAAACCATGATGCTCCCTCCGCCATGTTTTACAGTGGGGATGAGGTTTTGATGTTGGTGTGCTGTGCCTTTTTTTCTCCACACATAGTGTTGTGTGTTCTTCCCAAACAACTCAATCTTGGTTTCATCTGTCCACAGTATATTTTGCCAGTAGTGCTGTGGAACATCCAGGTGCTCTTTTGCAAACTTCAAATGTGCTACAATATTCTTTTTGGACAGCAATGGCTTCCTCCGTGGTGTCCTCCCATGTACTCCATTCTTGTTTAATGTTTTCCTTATTGTAGATGTGTCAACAAAAATGTTAGCATGTGCCAGAGATTTCTGTAGGTCTTTAGCTGACACTCTGGGATTCGTCTTTACCTCATGCAGCATTCTGCGCTGTGCTCTTGCAGTCATTTTTACAGGACGACCACACCTAGGGAGAGTAGCAACAGTGCTAAACTTTCTCCATTTGTAGACAGTCTGTCTTACCGTGGACAATGAACATCAAGGCTTTTGGAGATACTTTTGTAACCCTTTCCAGCTTCATGCAAGTCAACAATTCTTGATCGTAGGTCTTCTGAGAGCTCTTTTCTGTGAGGCATGGTTCACATCAGACAGTGCTTCTTGAAACCAGTAAACCCAAAACAGGTGTGTGTTTTTTAAGGGCAGGACAGCTGTCAGCAGCACATCCAATATCATCACACTGATTGGAGTCAAGGTTGGCTCACTCCTGGCTCCAATTAGCTCTGGGAGAAGTCATTAAGCTAGGGCCTCACATACTTTTTCCTCCCTGCACTGTGAGTGTTTACATGTTATGTGCAATTAAACCATGGCAACATCTAATGTTTGTGTAGTATTATGTTCAGCAGACTGTGTTCTTCTATTGTTGTGACTTAGATGACGTTCAGAGCACATTTTATGCCCAATTCATGCAAAACTCCACGTAATCCCAAGGGGTTCACATACTTTTTCTTGCAACTGTATATGTATTTCTCTTTGATACTTTGTTATTAAAGTGGTTCTAAAGCCTAAACATTTTTACCTTAATGGATGCCTTGGGCATTGATATCCCCCCTCAAACCACCCCAGCCACCACCCCTTCACACTTCAATAAGCCCTTAAAGATTATTAAATGTACCTTAGAGTGGAACTAAACAGTGTCTGAGCATCATAAGCTGAAAACATTTTTCCTTAATATTCAAAGCAAACTCATGCATCCATCCATGTCTCTATTCTTTATTTTGTCGAGAAATCACTTTCTAGCTGCAGCCATCTTGGGGAAGGGCAGATGACTCGTGTAGCATTTACTTCCTGAAATACATCTGCCTTTAGCTCAGGCATGCAGGCAGGAAGGTGTGCTTAGCTGAGAAAAACATTCTCCAGATGAAAGAAAAAAAAATGTCCATGAAGACTCCTGGGACGTTTGACAATTTTTTTTTTCCCTAGACCAGAAGCCAAGAAGCAACTGAAGAATAAAAAAATGGTTAAAAAAAAAATGTAATATACCTTCCCATCTATTTACTAATGCTAGAAGCATAAGGAATAAAAATAGTTAATGTTGATTGAGAGAGTTTAGCTCTGCTTTAAGCATAATCAACAAACATTTGTCATCATAGACAGCTCTTGACTACACAAGGAGGCACGGCTGTCACAAGAGTTTCAGAACAGAATTACAAATATTTTTGCAGCTGGAACATTTTACATGTGTGTGATATTCACAATCTTTGTAAGTTAGGAGACTTTGAAATTGTATTTAAATTTCTCAATATTACCCTTTCGCCTGGGTTCACACTGATGCGGTGCGAAATTTGCAGCGGTTTCGGTGCAATTTCCTCACCGCATCACAATCGCACCGTTTACACGAACCATTGCGGGGTTGTATGTTAACAACACCCCAAAATCAGTTCGAAAAACACTGTGTGATGTGCAGAATCGGATCGCATGGGTCTGAACACACATGCGATCCGATTCTAGTGCGGACCAAAAAAAGGGTCCTGCACCTTTTTGGTGCAAATTGAGCCATACATAATGTATGGTTCAAATTGCACCGCACAGAATTTGCACAGAAATGCGGTGCGGTTGCTGTGCGAATCACATGTTGCACCACACAAGTGTGAACCCAGGTTCAGTCACCTTGAGTGTCACTTGGGTAAATCAAAAACGATGCAATGCCTAGCCCTAGAGGATCATCTAGTAAAGTCTGTCTAGAAGTCATGTGATCAATTTTCAGAAGCATCTGGCACCTCTGCCTAAAAAGACACCTAGTTTCCGACGTTTTTCTCCGCCTGTGCAACAATGTGCTAAATAGACGCCAATTTGCTAGATAATTAACACACTGCATGATGCAGGCCCAACTAATTGCTTGCTGTCAGTTATTGGTTTTGGAGTGTGATAGAAACCTTTTCGTGTCGTGGTTGTGCGGTCCTATTCCATGGATATCGTAACCTGTTTTGCTGCTCTGTAAGACCTTTAATTTCCCAGCACAATGACACAGTGGCTGCAATTAGTGGCCCACCGACTAAACAATCATGGTGGCGATATACTGATCTCTGCAGTGATTCAGACCTTTCTGTAGACGTAGTATTGATGAAGGACCAAAGTGACCATGTCCTCCTACTCCTGAACTGGTTTGCAATAAAAGGATTGTGGCCTAATACTAGTTGCCTGGCTGTCAATTTGATCCCCCAGAAAAAACTATGAAGATTCAAAGCTGTGGGTGTAGGTGTCTCTGAATAATATAGAAATCAAGTAGCTAAAGTGTATGAGTCACCATATAGTCAGGTTCTAAGCAACCTGACCATACAATCTTTGTACAGTCAACTTTAGATTTACCAATCTACAGTCAGGTCCATAAATATTGGGACATCGACACAATTCTAACATTTTCGGCTCTATACACCACCACAATGGATTTGAAATGAAACAAACAAGATGTGCTTTAACTATAGACTGTCAACTTTAATTTGAGGGCATTTACATCCAAATCAGGTGAACGGTGTAGGAATTACAACAGTTTGCATATGTGCCTCCCACTTGTTAAGGGACCAAAAGTAATGGGACAATTGGCTTCGTGGCTGTTCCATGGCCAGGTGTGTGTTATTCCCTCATTATCCCAATTACAATGAGCAGATAAAAGGTCCAGAGTTCATTTCAAGTGTGCTATTTGCATTTGGAATCTGTTGCTGTCAACTCTCAAGATGAGATCCAAAGAGCTGTCACTATCAGTGAAGCAAGCCATCATTAGGCTGAAAAAACAAAACAAAAACATTAGGCGTGGCCAAAACAACTGTTTGGAACATTCTTAAAAAGAAGGAATGTACCGGTGAGCTCAGCAACACCAAAAGACCCGGAAGACCACGGAAAACAACTGTTGTGGATGACCGAAGAATTCTTTCCCTGGTGAAGAAAACACTCTTCACAACAGTTGGCCAGATCAAGAACACTCTCCAGGAGGTAGGTGTATGTGTGTCAAAGTCAACAATCAAGAGAAGACGTCACCTGAGTGAATACAGAGGGTTCACCGCAAGATGTAAACCATTGGTGAGCCTCAAAAACAGGAAGGCCAGATTAGAGTTTGCTAAACGACATCTAAAAAAGCCTTCACAGTTCTGGAACAACATCCTATGGACAGATGAGACCAAGATCAACTTGTACCAGAGTGATGGGAAGAGAAGAGTATGGAGAAGGAAAGGAACTGCTCATGATCCTAAGCATACCACCTCATCAGTGAAGCATGGTGGTGGTAGTGTCATGGCGTGGGCATGTATGGCTGCCAATGGAACTGGTTCTCTTGTATTTATTGATGATGTGACTGCTGACAAAAGCAGCAGGATGAATTCTGAAGTGTTTCGGGCAATATTATCTGCTCATATTCAGCCAAATGCTTTAGAACTCATTGGACGCCGCTTCACAGTGCAGATGGTCAATGACCCAAAGCAGACTGCAAAAGCAACCAAAGAGTTTTTTAAGGGAAAGAAGTGAAATGTTATGCAATGGCCAAGTCAATCACCTGACCTGAATCCGATTGAGCATGCATTTCACTTGCTGAAGACAAAACTGAAGGGAAAATGCCCCAAGAACAAGCAGGAACTGAAGACAGTTGCAGTAGAGGCCTGGCAGAGCATCACCAGGGATGAAACCCAGCGTCTGGTGATGTCTATGCGTTCCAGACTTCAGGCTGTAATTGACTGCAAAGGATTTGCAACCAAGTATTAAAAAGTGAAAGTTTGATTTATGATTATTATTCTGTCCCATTACTTTTGGTCCCTTAACAAGTGGGAGGCACGTATGCAAATTGTTGTAATTCCTACACTGTTCACCTGATTTGGATGTAAATACCATCAAATTAAAGCTGACAGTCTGCAGTTAAAGCACATCTTGTTTGTTTCATTTCAAATCCATTGTGGTGGTGTATAGAGCTAAAAATGTTAGAATTGTGTTGATGTCCCAATATTTATGGACCTGACTGTATGTAATGTAAGGACCTACCTAATCTGTCCAATTGGTTTGTACCCATTTGTGCAGGCCCTTGCACTATATAGTTTTTAGTGGATCTAAGGGAGATTGAGCAATGAGATTGTCACAAGTATGGACAATTTAACCACCTTCCGCCTGCCATATAGTACAATGACGGGTGCAAGGTGGTTCTTTCTTTCTGATAGGACGTCATATGACGTCCTTCCATTCTTACCGCGCATGCGCGGCTCAGGGAGCGCGCAGCGCGGCGATCACCGGTGAGCTGTGTCCCTCGGACACAGAGGATCACGGAAAGAGCCGAAGATGTCAGCTCGGTCATGTGATCAGCTGTGTCTAATCACAGCTGATCACATGTAAACACGGAAATGCCGGTTATCGGCATTTCTCTCCTCTCGAGCTGTCACACTGACAGCTCGAGAGGAGAGGAGAGCCGGTAATCGGCTTTCCGCGGAGGGGACATGTACACTGATCATCAGGGCACTGATGATCAGTGTGCCCTGATGATCAGTGTGGCCCCCAGAAGTGCCACCTGTCAGTGTCTATCAGTGCCAGCAGTCAGTGCTCATCAGTGCCACGTGCCAGTGCCACATATCAGTGCACATCAATGCCACATATCTGTGCCAATCTGAGCTGCCTTTCAATGTCACCAATCAGTGCCACCTATCAGTGCTGCCAATCAGTGCCAGTCAGTGCTGCCAATCAGTGCCAGTCAGTGCCGCCTATCAGTGCCATGTATCAGTGCTGCCTTTCAGTGCCCATCAGTGATGCCTGTCAATGCCCATCAGTGCAACCTACCAGTGCCTCTTCATCAGTGCCACCTATCAGTGTCCATCAGTGCAGCCTATCAGTGCCCATCACTACAGCCTCATTAGCGCACATCAGTGAAGGAGAAAAATCACTTATTTTACAAAATT
Source organism: Staurois parvus (assembly GCF_062004578.1). Classification (NCBI taxonomy): domain Eukaryota; kingdom Metazoa; phylum Chordata; class Amphibia; order Anura; family Ranidae; genus Staurois; species Staurois parvus. The sequence continues at coordinate 11,987,250 of NW_028317950.1, read as the reverse complement.
GTATAACAAAAACTAAGAAAAAACTTTTTTTTTCAAAATTTTCAGTGGTTTTTGGTTTGTTTATGAAAAAATAAAAATCCCAGAGGTGATTAAATACCACCAAAAGAACGCTCTATCTTTCACAAAAAAAATGATAAAAATTTCATATGGGTACAGTGTTGCATGACCGCGCAATTGTCATTCAAAGTGCAACAGCGCTGAAAGCAGGAAATTGGCCTGGCGGGAAGGGGGTATAAGTGCCCTGTAGGCTAGTGGTTAAAATACTTTATTGAATATGCTTACATCATGATTCTGCTTTAAAATAGCCTTTATCAGAATATCCAAACCTCTCAGAGTTCCCCTCCACGTGAACTTCTATGAAGGAACCAGGGAACTCTGAGAGGTTTGGATATTCTGATAAAGGCTATTTTAAAGCAGAATCATGATGTAAGCATATTCAATAAAGTATTTTAACCACTAGCCTACAGGGCACTTATACCCCCTTCCCGCCAGGCCAATTTCCAGCTTTCAGCGCCGTTGCAATAAAGTATTTTAAATTGTATATGCGGGTTTACACTATGATTTATTCTATACAGTGGGGCAAAAAAGTATTTAGTCAGCCACCAATTGTGCAAGTTCTCCCACTTAAAAAGATGAGAGAGGCCTGTAATTGGCATCATAGGTAGACTTCAACTATGAGAGACAAAATGAGAAAACAAAAAATCCAGACAATCACATTGGCTGATTTGGAATTAATTTATTTGCAAATTATGGTGGAAAATAAGTTTTTGGTCAATATCAAAAGTTCATCTCAATACTTTGTTATATATCCTTTGTTGGCAATGACAGAGGTCAAATGTTTCCTGTAAGTCTTCACAAGGTTGGCACACACTGTTGCTGGTATGTTGGCCCATTCCTCCATGCAGATCTCCTCTAGAGCAGTGATGTTTTGGGGCTGTCGCTGGGCAACACAGACTTTCAACTCCCTCCAAAGGTTTTCTATGGGGTTGAGATCTGGAGACTGGTTAGGCCACTCCAGGACCTTGAAATGCTTCTTATGAAGCCACTCCTTCGTTGCCCGGCGGTATGTTTGGGATCACTGTCATGTTGGAAGACCCAGCCACGTTTCATCTTCAATGCCCTTGCTGATGGAAGGAGGTTTGCACTCAAAATCTCACGATACATGGCCCCATTCATTGTGTCTTGTACATGGATCAGTCGTCCTGGTCCCTTTGAGGAGAAACAGCCCCAAAGCATGATGTTGCCACCCCCATGCTTCACAGGAGGTATGGTGTTCTTTGGATGCAACTCAGCATTCTCTCTCCTACAAACACGACGAGTTGTGTTTATACCAAGCAGTTCTATTTTGGTTTCATCTGACCATATGACATTCTCCCAATCCTCTTCTGGATCATCCAAATGCTCTCTAGCAAACTTCAGACGGGCCCGGACATGTACTGGCTTAAGCAGGGGGACACGTCTGGCACTGCAGGATCTGAGTCCCTGGTGGCGTAGTGTGTTACTGATGGTAGTCTTTGTTACGTTGGTCCCAGCTCTCTGCAGGTCATTCACTAGGTCCCCCCATGTGGTCCTGGGATTTTTGCTCACCGTTCTTGTGATCATTTTGACCCCACGGGGTGAGATCTTGCGTGGAGCCCCAGATCGAGGGAGATTATCAGTGGTCTTGTATGTCTTCCATTTTCTAATTATTGCTCCCACAGTTGATTTGTTCACACCAAGCTGCTTGCCTATTACAGATTCAGTCTTCCCAGCCTGGTGCAGGTCTACAATTTTGTTTCTGGTGTCCTCCGACAGCTCTTTGGTCTTCACCATAGTGGAGTTTGGAGTGTGACTGTTTGAGGTTGTGGACAGGTGTCTTTTATACTAATAAGTTCAAACAGATGCCATTGATACAGGTAATGAGTGCAGGACAGAGCAGCCTCTTAAAGAAGAAGGTACAGGTCTGTGAGAGCCAGAAATCTTGCTTGTTTGTAAGTGAACAAATACTTATTTTCCACCATAATTTGCAAATAAATTCTTTCCAAATCAGCCAATGTGATTGTCTGGATTTGTTTTCTCATTTTGTCTCTCATAGTTGAGGTCTACCTATGATGCCAATTACAGGCCTCTCTCATCTTTTTAAGAGGGAGAACTTGCACAATTGGTGGCTGACTAAATACTTTTTTGCCCCACTGTATATGGTGGGCATCGGTGGTTTGGTGGAGATTGTTGATCATACTAGAAAGCTGCTATATCTGGATGACATCTTGATCTGATCCATGAGGCTGTGATGATCCTTGGGTTGAAGCAGAATTTGTGTTAATACCCTCGCCGGGAGGTGTACAGGCATATTATTTACATATTTTTGGTAAGGGTATTCACTCCTTACACCATAGATGTGGACACAGTGTTTCACAGGTTGTTTTTGGATGCATATTTTTCACTCGATTGATTCACTGGCACTGTATTGACACTTTCACTTTTTTCACTACTTGTTATCACGCATGGTTGTTTGCGTTTATCACATCTGTTTTATTTTTATTTATATTTTATTTAAGATAATGCACTATATGATTTTTCTTTTTATGTTGAGGTTTCTTTGTGAGCCATTGAAAGGCTGAATATGAAGATTGATGATTGAAGTTGGCACAGAGTGACTTTTTATAATATATTTATTTTAATTGTACTTCCTAATCTTTTTTTGGACTTTTTTTTATATATTTGTGTGATATATACTTCTGGGAATATTGGTATTAGCATATTCATAATGCTACATCCACCTAGATAAGTATGTGTGTTTGTTTCATATCCCACACTTCTCTTTTAAAATCCGCTTATGTATTGTATAGTATCCGAGTATGTATTGATTTTAGCTAGGGCAGATGGACAGGTTCTCAAAGTGCCACGAAGAAATGAAGGGTTTCCTTCAATGGTTTACACGAGTCTTCTGAGAGGCTACGTACTTATTGGTGGTTCAAGTGCTGTTTTCCAACTGTCAGCAGTGTGTAGCATTTAACTGAAGTAGATCCAAAGCCTCTCCACATAGTTCATTTCTCCAAACACCTGGGATGAGCACTTGTCTGGATGCTTGAAGAGTGAGTCTCAGCATTGGAAACAACAAAACACCTTCTATGCTTAAGCTGTCAATTCACAGAGCAAATATTGGCCAGTTCCTGATGAGATGGATTTGCCCTCTCCAGCCCAACATTCTTTGTTTGAAAAATCAAAGTGGGGTAAAAAATTGCCGGGCAAAAACAGTGCCTGCATCCAATCAGATACAGCCCCTATCCTGGTATATTGACAGCTGACGGGCCAGCTGTCAAAAAACAATAGCTGTTGTGGGAGATTCGGCCACTCGTGTTGTTTAGTGTGGAAGGAGGAATTTTTTTTCTATTCAGCCTATACAGTGGGGATCGAAAGTTTGGGCACCCCAGCTAAAAAATTGTATTATTGTGCATAAAGAAGCCAAGGAAAGATGGAAAAATCTCCAAAAGGCATCAAATTACACATTAGACATTCTTATAATTTGTCAACAAAAGTTAGATTTTACTTCCATCATTTACACTTTCAAAATAACAGAAAACAAAAAAATGGCATCTGCAAAAGTTTGGGCACCCTGCAGAATTTATAGCATGCACTGCCCCCTTTGCAAAGCTGAGACCTGCCAGTGTCATGGATTGTTCTGATTCATCGTCTGGGAAGACCAGGTGATGTCAATCTCAAAGGTTTTAAATGCCCAGACTGATCTGACCTTGCCCCAACAATCAGCACCATGGGTTCTTCTAAGCAGTTGTCTAGAAAACTGAAACTGAAAATAGTTGATGCTCACAAAGCTGGAGAAGGCTATAAGAAGATAGCAAAGCGTTTTCAGATGTCAATATCCTCTGTTCGGAATGTAATTAAGAAATGGCAGTCATCAGGAACAGTGGAAGTTAAAGCAAGATCTGGAAGACCAAGAAAAATATCAGACAGAACAGCTCGCAGGATTGTGAGAAAAACAATTCAAAACCCACGTTTGACTGCACGATCCCTCCAGAAAGATCTGGCAGACACTGGAGTTGTGGTACACTATTCCACTATAAAGAGATGCTTGTACAAATTTAGTCTTCATGGAAGAGTCATCAGAAGAAAACCTCTTCTACGTCCTCACCACAAAAAGCATCGTTTGAACTTTGCAAATGAACATATAGACAAGCCTGATGCATTTTGGAAACAAGTTCTGTGGACCGATGAGGTTAAAATTGAACTTTTTGGCCGGAATGAGCAAAGATACGTTTGGAGAAGAAGGGGCACAGAATTTAATGAAAAGAACCTCTGTCCAACTTTTAAGCATGGGGTTGGATCAATCATGCTTTGGGGTTGTGTTGCAGCCAGTGGCACAGGGAACATCTCACGAGTAGAAGGAAAAATGGATTCAATAAAATTTCAGCAAATATTGGATGGTAACTTGATGCCATCTGTGAAAAAGCTGAAGTTAAAGAGAGGATGGCTTCTACAAATGGATAATGATCCTAAACACACCTCGAAATCCACAGGGGATTACATCAAGAGGCGTAAACTGAAGGTTTTGCCATGGCCTTCACAATCTCCTGACCTCAACATAATTGAAAATGTATGGATAGACCTTAAAAGAGCAGTGCGTGACAGACAGCCCAGAAATCTCAAAGAACTGGAAGACTTTTGTAAGGAAGAATGGGCAAAGATACCTCAAACAAGAATTGAAAGACTCTTGGCTGGCTACAAAAAGCGTTTCCAAGCTGTGATACTTGCCAAAGGGGGCAGTACAAGATAATAACTCTGCAGGGTGCCCAAACTTTTGCAGACGCCATTTTTTTGTTTTCTGTTATTTTGAAAGTGTAAATGATGGAAATAAAATCTAGCTTTTGTTGACATATTATAAGAATGTCTAATCTGTAATTTGATGCCTTTTGGAGATTTTTCCATCTTTCCTTGGCTTCTTTATGCACATTAATACAAATTTTTAGCTGGGGTGCCCAAACTTTCGATCCCCACTGTATGTGTATGGGCAGCTGTAGGTGGGCCGTGGTGGCCTGATAGGAACAAGAAATGTGAATCATGCAAGAATTGCATGCATCAAAGAGAAACTGTCACCTTTCCGCATCTGCGTTCATTTAAATCTTCTTTCTTGAACGTTTACAATATTGTTTTTATTTCAGAGCTTTTAAAACAAGCCATCCCTGACCTCTTCAGCTGCTTGTAATGTAATGAAACTCATTCTCAAAGATCCTCAAATGAAGTTGTGCTTTAGTGGGTTTGTAACATTTCACTGCATATGTTGTGAGTTTTTAAACATTTTCCCCACAATGCTTATAGACACAGAGATAAATGAGGACTTGTTTTACAAGGATTGTACTGATTTTTTTACAATATGTAAATACTTTAGTTTGCATGATCTGGGCACAGGTTCACATTTACATTTTTTTTTTTTTTTTTTTTTAAAAGGACCTCTTGCGCCTTTACAGACCTGGAAAACACACTTCCTTTCTGCCCAGGGTATCAAGAGGGGAAGGGCCTAAGAATTCCTAAATCCTTTTTTTATGGTAACGTCCCATAATCCCTAGAGCTCTAAACCAATTAGGCTGTATTCACAGGAAGGTAGGATTTGTTTCCAGGGGCAGCGGTGAATTGTAAACTTTTTATGTTTTTTTAATGTTTTTACTGTAACATTGCATAAGTGAAATGTGGCCTGTAGAAATTACATAACATTTATGTCTATGGTTGCTCAGTAACTCATATTCCCATCCACACTCATCAAATTCTAAACATTTTTTATTCAATATGTGATATTTTGAAGGTGAAGGACAAGTACTTCAGATTTCATACCACTAAATCACTGTAAAGGTGTGGGCTGGTACAGCTGTATATACCTCGCCCTGTATGTGTGAGGACAACACCCTGTGCCTTGCAGCCCTACACTGCAATTGTTACACAACTTGTGGACAGAGGAGGGGGTGACTATGCCTCAGTCCATGTCTGTGTCATGGAAGCCATAATTGCTCATCTGTGGCCCGCTTGGGTTGAGGAAAACCCATGAATAGTCATGAATTGCAGGCATTTTTCAGCTCCTATACACAAATATTGCATAATGTTCAGATCAAGAAACAGTCTGAACTCTAACAGCAACCCTGATGAAGGGCCTTGGGAGGAAGTAGATTGGTATTAAACCCCCGTTCCCGAGATAAGACCAGAGCTGGAGATGTCTGCACAGAGGATAAACATACAAGCTCAGCCTTTATGAGCAGGAATCTTCATGGGAAATCGCTAGGCTGTTTTTTATATAATGTTAACATAAAGATATGTTGCTTTATGTTCCAGTTACCTAATCTTGCTGTCATGGATATATATAGAACGACAGGAGGGCTGAAATACTTTTGTGGATTAAAAGGCTACTTAATGCTTCTTCCAGTGCTACCACATAACCAAACGCCTAGGCATTGATCTCGTGATCTCTGTGAATGGGACCATCAAAGTACATTGACTACTCCTGTCCTCCAGCACAAGATAAATAACAAAATGCCTTTTGGTCTCATGGCAGCACTGGCAGAATGGAATAGCGCTTTCTTTGAGGAAAGGTGACTATTTCAGCTGTTAAATTATAATGTATTTATTCATATCTGCAGGACTATTAACATGTCTTTATATTAACTCCAGCAGCAATAGAAATAGACAGAAAAGACATTTGACTGCAGTCCATGGACTTTATCAGAACAACAAAAATTTTTTTTTGTAAAACGTATACAATCTCTATTTATTCCAAATTTAAAAGAGATTAAAACTCAATTAGAATGAAACATATACCATCATGCACCCTTATGTTGATTACGGTGGTGGCCCCACGCTATAGAAAGAGTTCATAATACACTATATTGCCAAAAGTATTGGGACTCCTGTCTTTACACGCACATGAACTTTAATGGCATCCCAGTCTCAGTCCATAGGGTTCAATATTGAGTCGGTCCACCCTTTGCAGCTATAGCAGCTTCAACTCTTCTGGGAAGGCTGTCCACAAGGTTTAGGAGTGTGTATGGGAATGTTTGACCATTCTTCCAGAAGTGCATTTGTGAGGTCAGGCACTGATGTCAGACCAGAAGGCATGGCTCACAGTCTCCGCTCTAATTCATCCCAAAGGTGTTCTATCGGGTTGAGGTCAGGACTCTGTGCAGGCCAGTCAAGTTCCTCCACCACAATCTCGCTCATCCATGTCTTTATGGACCTTGCTTTGTGCACTGGTGTGCAGTCATGTTGGAACAGGAAAGGGCCATCCCCAAACTGTTCCCACAAAGTTGGGAGCATGAAATTGTCCAAAATGTCTTGGTATGCTGACGCCTTAAGAGTTCCCTTCACTGGAGCGAAGGGGCCAAGCCCAACCCCTGAAAAACAGCCCCATACCATAATCCCCCCTCCACCAAACTTTACACTTGGCACAATGCAATCAGACAAGTACCGTTCTCCTGGTAACCATTAAAACCAGACACATCCATTAGATTGCCAGATAGAGAAGTGTGATTCATCACTCCAGAGAATGCCTCTACTGCTCTAGTGTCCAGTGGTGGCGTGCTTTACACCACTGAATCCGACGCTTTGCATTGTACTTGGTGATGTAAGGCTTGGATGCAGCTGCTCAGCCATGGAAACCCATTCCATGAAGCTCTCTACTCACTGTTTTTGTGCTAATCTGAAGGCCAATGAAGTTTGGAGATCTTTAGCTATTGACTCTGCAGACAGTTGACGACCTCTACGCACTGTACGCTTCAGTATGCGCTGATTCCGCTATGTTATTTTACGTGGCCGAGTTGCTGTTATTCCCAGTTGCTTCCACTTTGTTATAATACCACTAACAGTTGACTGTGAAATATTTAGTAGTGAGGAAATTTCACAGATAGACTTATTGCACAGGTGGCAACCTATCATGGCACCACACTTGAATTCACTGAGCTCCTGAGAGTGACCCATTCTTTCACAAATGTTTGTAGAATCAGTCTGCATTCCTAGGTGCTTGATTTTAAACATCTGTGGCCATGGAGGTGATTGGAACACATGAATCCAATGATTTGGCGGGGTATCCCAATACATTTGGCAATATAGTGTATCTCAGTTAATGGTATGTAATGATCATGCTAAGATTGACAAATAACGGGGGAAACCACCATCCATTCACATAAAGCTCAACATGTTTCACGTTGTTCTACTTCTTCAGGAGAAGAAGGAGCACAGATTAGATTTCTGCAAACAGGTTCAGCGAAAAGGAATATCCCAATGGTGGTATGGCACAACAGCCAGCATGACTCCTCAAGAAGTTCCACAAAGCATCAAAAATAAAGCAAGAGGGAATTGTCAAATCTGTCCTGGTATACAGAGAACCCCCTCTACTGACAGGTTCCACCCGCTCATTCAAAAATATAGATGCCACCAGTATTCCAAAAGATGTGTAGATAATAAAAGGCACATTTGTTTTTATCCATTGGTAACAATCTGGGGGTTCACTAGAACAAGTATTCATCGGATCTGAACTCTGGTGCATTATAATCTATGGGATAAAGTACACAGCTGTGTAAAATCTATAATGTAGCATGCATTCTGAGCCTTAACATTTTTTTTAAATGTTACCCTTGAGTGCTGTAATTTTGCATCTATAGGAGGATGAAGAAGCATTTTGTGCATGTATACGCACATTTACAAATGTGTGCGTGAGTTCTTTGCAGAACATAACTTGAGTTTTTTACTCAGGATCTTTCTGCCAGCAAGATCCTGTGTATAAACATCAGTATAGTAACACATCTGTGTACAAGAGGCCCTGTGTATAGCAAGAAAGCTTCATGCACATAGCCATACAGTGTGCAGAGCCTGTGTAATAGCTTTCCCAGAGCCCTCAGCTGCTATATGTTATATGCTATAAGTATAGCATCGGCGTACGCATGGACGCACACAGTGAGGGCTTAGAGTGTGCGTCCATGTGGGTGCTTTATACAAACCCCTGGCACATAGCCTCATACAGCCACTTCTAATTCATCTCTCTAAGGGCAGCTGTACATGGCAGATGCCCTTTGAGATAAATTAGAAGAAGTGGCTCTCTGTACCCTGTAGGGCCGTGTGCATGAAGCCTAAAATTGGGTTCCAGTGCAGACATTTATATCAGGCCACTTCCCTACTGCTAGTCAAGCCGGTAAAATACCGGGTTAGTGGTAACCTCAGGTAGAGTGGGAAACGGATGTAACAACTGTATGACAGGATCCAAGAAAAGTAAATGCCTATTGTGTGGTGACAGCTAAAGATAATCAGTTTTATAAACAGCGTGAGAACATGTCCTTTTCCACTCAAATTAATGTTCCGTTTAGCCATCTCTTATCGGCTTTGTGAATAAGAATGCAATTTTTCTGAATCCTGTTCTAGACTCTCAGGAAATGTTTTTCTTTGCCAAATTGTTGTCTGCAATTGTAGACCAAATACTTTCTGGAGGGTTCACAAAATAACAGTGATTTTGGAGAATACTTTACCTTTTAAGTTTTGAATGTAGTTATAGGTATAGTTGGATGGGCTGACAGTTTGCCTGCTCCACCACCCAGGTGATTCCAGGCATCTTTCTGCCATGGTTCTGTAATCAGTTCCTAAAAGGTTTTAAAGGTTTGCATGTTCCTGACCACCTTAGAGTGTTCTACTACTCTTGCTGAATTTTCCATAATTAAAACATGAAGTGGAAGTTCAGGCAAAACCTAACTAAGGCTAAACCTACTCCCACTCCATTTCTAATAGAAGTAATGATAATCAGCACAAATACTGGACCGAAGTCTGAAAAGTCTAGTAGTATTTAGAAATAGTGCGGGTGACTTGGATAAGGGGGGGTCTGTGTGGCACTTAGGGCAAGCTCCATGCAGTACTGTAGCAGGCTCTGTGTAGTAAGGAGAGAAGAAGAAGCGCCTCAAAGTACAGCAGACCACTTTAATATATAATAAAAAGTAGGAACACTCACATGTTTATAGAGTAATAAAAGCATGTAGGGTATTGTGGTGTAGAAACACCATGTGGAACGGCTGTCACTGGTGCCTGTATCGTCCGCGTCTGAGTGGTAGGGAGCGTGGTTCAGGAGGGAGACCGATGTGGATCCAGCTGGCATGCATGTACTCCTACACATGGCGGCTGGAACGCACGCTGAACCACAACGTAGGCGTGATGTCGTCAGTGACCAAGATGCAATGGGATGCGTTTCAGAGCATGTGCTGGCTTCTAGTGGCGGAAGCGCGCTCCTTTCTCAAGCAGGGGAATGACATGGCAGAAGGAATGTTCCTTTTATAATGGCTAATGTGCCTTAATTGGCAATCAACAATTCGGGAATAACAATTAGCATAATTGGAAACACGTGGGTTAGTGATGAGAAACTTGTGGGTCTTACAATTAAAAGTATAAGTGGGGGAAGAAAACACAGTAGCAGGGGAAAATTACGATAATAGGGGAAAAAAAAGGGGAAACAAACGATAATCATTACCATGATACAGGGAATGGGAGAAGAATTAAAATTATATAAAAATTAAAAATGATGAAAAAATTAGATATATCTCATTTTTTCATCATTTTTAATTTTTTCATCTTTTTATTCATTTTATTCTTATTTTTATCCCCCCCCGCTTTTATTTATATCATTTTAATTCTTCCCCCATTCCCTGTATCATTGTAATGATTGTCGTTTGTTTCCCCTATTATCGTAATTTTCCCCTGCTACTGTGTTTTCTTCCCCCACTTATACTTTTAATTGTAAGACCCACATGTTCCTCATCACTAACCCACATTTCCAATTATGCGAATTGTTATTCTTGAATTGTTGGTTGCCAATTAAGGCACATTAGCCATTATAAAAGGAACGGTCCTTCTGCCATGTCATTCCCCTGCTTGAGAAAGGAGCGCGCTTCCGCCACTAGAAGCCAGCGTATGCTCCGAAACGTGTCGCATTGCATCTTGGTCAATGACGACATCACGCCTACACCGACGTTGTGGTTCAGCGTGCGTTCCATCCGCCATGTGTAGGAGTACGTGCATGCCGGCCGGCTCCACATCTGTCTCCCTCCTGAACCACACTCCCTACCATTGAGACGCGGACGGTACAGGCACCAGTGACAGCCGTTCCACATGGTGTTTCTACACCACAATACCCTACATGCTTTTATTACTCTACTACCATGTGAGTGTTCCTACTTTTTTTTATTTATTAAAGTGGTCTGCTGCACTTAGAGGCGCTTTCTTCTTCTCTCCTCACTCCATTTCTAAGCCTATTTTATCTAACCCTGTAAAGAAAAGATCTGTATACTTACCTGTTCTGAAGTCGCACCAGTTCGGTTCCAGGATCAGTTGTGGGCAGTGGCTTCTGTGTAGAGGAGGGGCAACTGACAACTACCCAATAGTAAGCCTATGGGTGACAACATCTCCCAGGCATTTCCAGCCGTTGTCGACGATCTCTCCTTTAAGCAGAAGCCACCTCTGCTGGTGACCAGACCAAAGCGGCTTCAGAATTGGTAAATATACAGATATTTTCTTTACAGGGTTAGATATAACAGCCTTAGAATGGGGGTGGGAGTAGGTTTAGCCTTAGTTAGGTTTTGCCTGAACTTCCATTTTAAAGTGTAAGTTCACCTTTTCACAAAAAAATGAAAAGGTGAACACATACACTACACCCTCCCCACCCCTTGGCCCTCAATGCACTTATTTCAACGAGTTATTAGTGGGCACTGCCCACCTAGCTGGTGCAGCGATTGAGGGATTTCAAAATCATGCTTTTTCTTTCCAATCATTCCTTAGGGCAGGTGTCAAACTGGTTGTCCTCCAGCTGTTGCAAAACTACAAGTCCCATCATGCCTCTGCCTTTGGGAGTCATGCTTGTGACTGTCAGCCTTACAATGCCTCATGGGACCTGTTGTTTGGCAACAGCTGGAGGGCCGCCAGTTTGACACCCCTGCCTTAGGGCTTCCAGGGTGGAAAAGAGATATTCTAATTGGTCAAAGTGGATAGTGCCAGCATGTGACTAACCAGAATTGCTCTGACCTGTCCTGGAAGCCCTAAGAAAAGAATGGGAAGAAGAGCGAGGCTTTCATATCCCAGGACTGCTGCACCAGCCGTGTGACTGCAAATCAGCTATAGAGGTAAGTGGGGTGGGGTGTAGGGTGTTAGTTCATCTTTTAATTTTTTGTGAAAAGGTAAATTACACTTTAGAAATCCATTTAGGTGTTCTGACCTAGAAATTCCTTCACACTACTAGAGTACCAAGAGACTTAGGAAACCAGCAGGTTAAAGCACAAACTATAAGGGACTCGAACGTCACTTGTCATTACAATGGTTGGGGGAGAGATTGCCACATCATCGCGCCACCTCATCCAATCAGAACATGTTTTACATTAATTGAGAAAAATGCAAGGCATTCTCTGAATGGCAGGAGTGCAGCACGAGCGACCCCTTGTGATTACTATGCAGAAGGGCAGTGCCTCTGGCATGCAGAAGATCCTATCCTCTTGTCAGCAATGTAAACACAAGCATCACCCGCTTTCCAGATCGCAGCTTCTCTTTACTGTATCACAGGTAAGATTACACACAGAATCCCATGCTTACGTGTTTCGGCCCTGTGTGGGCCTTAGTCATAGCAAGATGGGATCACCAACACCACTTAATATAGAACTTCTACAACCAAGACTTCAATTATCCTAGGTGCTAAATAATCACAAATTAACCAAGTCTCAGGAAACTATATATACACACACTCAACATAAATCTATAGAAGTATGTAGCAAAAAGCAATGTGTAACCTTCAGGAGAAAGGACAAAGCTATTTAAAGAATAAATTAACCTAGCTCAGGCTACCATAGTGATTTACAGCTTCCACAGAGACTGATCAGTTGTTACATATGCTGACCCAGTGTAGGTACGCAAAATATATCATTGCTGGAGGTCAATTTTAACAATATCCGTCACTGGAGAGTAATGGTGAATATTATCAGAGCATAGATATACAGTGCATGCACACACGCTTGGAAAGGCTGGCAGCCACGTCAGCTAAACAAAGACAGGAGACTCAGACCGCCCTGCACAAACATTGCAGGAACACCGGTACGAGGTGAAACTGCTGCACTCACATGGAATGTCTCTGAGCTGTCCTGGGGTGACCACACTGTCAGGATTTTGTAAAGTGGACTTGTCATTAATATTCATGCTTGAAGGATCGGGGCATTGGTCAACATTGTCAAACCCTGTAATTACTTTGAGTAAAAAAAGTTCTCCTTTTCATCCTGGCTTTGCTAACTAATGAGTCTCTGACTTTCTGGAACAAAGATTCAGCCAGCAAAGTCTGAACATCTGTGCTGCATAATATTCCCAGTCAATGTTTTACTAGAAGGGAAAGCCAGAATATATATGACAACAACACTGGACTTTTTTAATGATATTTTAAAAAAGTTAAAGTGGAAGTTCAGTCAAACACTAACTATACTTAAATCTATTCCCACCCCCATTCTAGTCTATTATATCTACCCTGTAAAGGAAAGATCTATATACTTACCTATGCTGAGGGTGGTCTAGTCCATTCATAGTGCACAGTGGCTAAATGGTTAGCACTTCAGTACTAGGGTTGTTGGTTAGAATCCCAACCATGGCACCACCTGCCTGGAGTTTGCATGTTCTCCCTGTGCCTATGTGGGTTTCCTCAAGGTACTCTGGTTTCCTCCCACACTTCAAAGACATGCTGAGAGGTAAATTGGCTCCTGTCTAAGTTATCCCTGGTATGTGTATGTATGAATGTAAGTTAGGAACCTTAGATTGTACACCCCTTGAGGGTTAGGGACTAATGTGAATGTACAATATATATGTAAAGTGCTGCGTAAATTGATGGCGCTATATAAGTACCTGTAATAATAATATGATCGCATCCTAGTGCTGGTTTCAGTGTAGAGGAGGGACGGCTGGCAATGGATGCCCCATAGTAAGCCCATGAGTGACGTCACCACCCAGACTCTGCATCTATTGTCAGCGATCTCTCCTCTTCACTGAAGCCGAACGCAGGGAAGATCCTGTGACCGGACTGGAGCACCCTCAGCATAGGTAAGTATACAGTTCTTTCCTTTACAGGGTAGATAGAGTAGGCTTAGAATGGGGGTGGGAGTAGATTTAAGTATAGTTAGTGTTTGACTGATCTTCCACTTTAAAAATAACTTGCTGTAAAGAAAACAGGTAATACTTACCTTATGTCAGGTTTTTAACTCTGAATGTGTCCATTGAGAAGATTACTTCTCACTTCCTTTCTGTGTGACACTAGGAGATGAAATGGGGGAGCAGATGACACTAGGAGATGAAATGGGGGAGCAGATGACACTAGGAGATGAAATGGGGGAGGAGGTGACACTAGGAGATGAAATGGGGGAGCAGGTGACACTAGGAGATGAAATGGGGGAGGAGGTGACACTAGGAGAGGAAATGGGGGAGCAGGTGACACTAGGAGATGAAATGGGGGAGGAGGTGACACTAGGAGATGAAATGGGGGAGCAGGTGACACTAGGAGATGAACTGGGGGAGCAGGTGACACTAGGAGATGAAATGGGGGAGGAGGTGACACTAGGAGATGAAATGGGGGAGCAGATGACACTAGGAGATGAAATGGGGGAGCAGGTGACACTAGGAGATGAAATGGGGGAGGAGGTGACACTAGGAGAGGAAATGGGGGAGCAGGTGACACTAGGAGAGGAAATGGGGGAGCAGGTGACACTAGGAGAGGAAATGGGGGAGCAGGTGACACTAGGAGAGGAAATGGGGGAGCAGGTGACACTAGGAGATGAATTGGGGGAGGAGGTGACACTAGGAGATGAAATGGGGAAGCAGGTGACACTAGGAGATGAAATGGGGGAGCAGGTGGCACTAGGAGATGAACTGGGGGAGCAGATGACAATAGGAGATGAAATGGGGGAGCAGGTGACACTAGGAGAGGAAATGGGGGAGCAGGTGACACTAGGAGATGAAATGGGGGATGCAGACTGCAATGAAAACCTCACCTAGACTCTAACCCTGGAAAAAAAAAGAGATAATGAAAGATCTCTCTAAATTGGAGAGATTTCTCATGGCTTCCTGTCACTGTGACATCCCAGTCCTGGGAGAGGAAGTGAGGAGAATATCCACAGGGGGAAGTGCAGAGACCAACAAAAACCTGGAGAGGTTCTAACCTTCCTTATGCTATTTAAATCTGCGCAATAAATTGATAACAGCCAGTCATATTCTGGCTTTCATTTTCACATACTGCTAAGAGTGACTAGAAGGGAGAATCTGTTGGTTATCCCACATAGAAGAAAAATATATTTGAAATATATTTTAAAAATATTCTTCCCAAACATATTGCCATATATTTGAAATGCTACAATTTTGGCCATATTCAATATATTTCAATAAATATATATGTGTTTTTATTGCAAAATATATGAAAACTATTTTTAAACATACATTTCAAATATGCCGTATGTCTTTAAAAAAAAAATCTACATTTTTGGAATGCGCATATACAGTCAGGTCCATAAATATTGGGACATCGACACAGTTCTAACATTTTTGGCTCTATACACCACCACAATGGATTTGAAATGAAATGAGCAAGATGTGCTTTAACTGCAGACTGTCAGCTTTAATTTGAGGGTATTTACATCCAAATCAGGTGAACGGTGTAGGAATTACAACAGTTTGCATATGTGCCTCCCACTTGTTAAGGGACCAAAAGTAATGGGACAGAATAATAATCATAAATCAAACTTTCACTTTTTAATACTTGGTTGCAAATCCTTTGCAGTCAATTACAGCCTGAAGTCTGGAACGCATAGACATCACCAGACGCTGGGTTTCATCCCTGGTGATGCTCTGCCAGGCCTCTACTGCAACTGTCTTCAGTTCCTGCTTGTTCTTGGGGCATTTTCCCTTCAGTTTTGTCTTCAGCAAGTGAAATGCATGCTCAATCGGATTCAGGTCAGGTGATTGACTTGGCCATTGCATAACCTTCCACTTCTTTCCCTTAAAAAACTCTTTGGTTGCTTTTGCAGTATGCTTTGGGTCATTGTCCATCTGCACTGTGAAGCGGTGTCCAATGAGTTCTGAAGCATGTGGCTGAACATGAGCAGATAATATTGCCCGAAACACTTCAGAATTCATCCTGCTGCTTTTGTCAGCAGTCACATCATCAATAAATACAAGAGAACCAGTTCCATTGGCAGCCATACATGCCCACGCCATGACACTACCACCACCATGCTTCACTGATGAGGTGGTATGCTTAGGATCATGAGCAGTTCCTTTCCTTCTCCATACTCTTCTCTTCCCATCACTCTGGTACAAGTTGATCTTGGTCTCATCTGTCCATAGGATGTTGTTCCAGAACTGTGAAGGCTTTTTTAGATGTCGTTTGGCAAACTCTAATCTGGCCTTGTTTTTGAGGCTCAGCAATGGTTTACATCTTGTGGTGAACCCTCTGTATTCACTCTGGTGAAGTCTTCTCTTGATTATTGACTTTGACACACATACACCTACCTCCTGGAGAGTGTTCTTGATCTGGCCAACTGTTGTGAAGGGTGTTTTCTTCACCAGAGAAAGAATTCTTTGGTCATCCACCACAGTTGTTTTCCGTGGTCTTCCGGTGTTGCTGAGCACACCGGTGCGTTCCTTCTTTTTAAGAATGTTCCAAACAATTGTTTTGGCCACGCCTAATGTTTTTGCTATCTCTCTGATGGGTTTGTTTTTGTTTTTCAGCCTAATGATGGCTTGCTTCACTGATAGTGACAGCTCTTTGGATCTCATCTTGAGAGTTGACAGCAACAGATTCCAAATGCAAATAGCACACTTGAAATGAACTCTGGACCTTTTATCTGCTCATTGTAATTGGGATAATGAGGGAATAACACACACCTGGCCATGGAACAGCCACGAAGCCAATTGTCCCATTACTTTTGGTCCCTTAACAAGTGGGAGGCACATATGCAAACTGTTGTAATTCATACATCGTTCACCTGATTTGGATGTAAATGCCCTCAAATTAAAGCTGACAGTCTGCAGTTAAAGCACATCTTGTTTGTTTCATTTCAAATCCATTGCGGCAGTGTATAGAGCCAAAAATGTTAGAATTGTGTTGATGTCCCAATATTTATGGACCTGACTGTGTATATATATATATATATATATATATATATATATATATATATATATATATATATATATATATATGTGTGTGTGTGTGTGTGTGTGTGTGTGTGTGTGTGTGTGTATAGTTTATGTATAGTGTATGGCCAAAATTGTAGCATTTCAAATATATGGCAATATATTTGGGAAGAATATTTTTAAAATATATTTTTCTTCCATATGGGTCACATATACATTGGTATATGAGGCCTGAGGTGTCTTACTACAGTACTGTGGCATTCTTCTGTAGGAGGTTGCACGCTGTTTTTAGTTCTGTAGATGGTGTACAAGTTCTGGGAGCATCATCACCTTGCTTTCTTTGATCAACACATGTCAGATGTGTGTCACGGGGAGCCAAGATGTCTGTGATTCATGTGCAGATGGTATGCATTACATGTGTCCTCTGTGCTGTCCTTTCTGCTTGAACAGATTCCTCTTAATGTAATAAAAAATTTCCACTCCTCAAAAGATTCCATTTTAGTCAAAGAAAATAAAAGTGGATATAACACCAAAAGTCTCAGCCAAATTGAGTATTAGCATCGCTTTATCAGCTTAAAGTGGCTCTAAAGCCTTAAGGTTTTTGCACAGAAGGTGAACAACCTTCTATGCTACAGGATCCCCCCCAGGCCCCCCTTATTCTTACCTGAGTCCGATCCAATTTAGCAATGTGCATGTTTTCGCCACTCTTCCCTGGGCAGTTTGATAGCAGCGGGAGCCATTGGTTCCCACTGCTGTCAATCAAATGCTGTGCTGAGCGAGCAGGGGGCAAGGCCAAGACGCTGCTCTGTGTCAATAGATGCAGACAGGGAAGCTCGGGAGCGAGCCTGCATGGGTGCCCCCATGGAAAGCCGCTTTCCATGGGGGTACCCACCAAAAAAGAGGAGCCTGGAGCATCGGCAGGGGACCCCAGAAGAGGAGGATCCACGCTACTCTGTGAAAACCTGTTGCATAGAACCGGTAGGTATACATGTTTGTTATTTTAGTAAAAAAAAAAAAAAAAACAGGCATCACAGTAGCTAAGTGGTTAGCATTTCCACCCAGCAGCACTAGGATCCTTGGTTCGAATCCCAACCATGGCACTACTGGTCTGGAGTTTGCATGTTCTCCCTGTGCCTTTGTGGGTTTTCTCCAGGTACTTCAGTTTCCTCCCACACCCCAAAGACATGCTGGTAGGATAATTGGCTCCTGTCTAAATTGGCCCTAGTATGTGTATGTATGAAGGTGAGTTAGGCATCTTAGATTGTGTACAATCCTTGAGGGCAGGGATTGATGTGAATGTACAATATAGATGCACACCTCGCTAGTACTGGGTTGGACCCCCTTTTGCGTTCCGAACTGCCTACATTGTTTGTGGCATAGATTCCACAAGGGGTTGGAAACATTCCTCAGAGATTTTGGTCCATATTGACATGATAGCATCACGCAGTTGCTGCAGATTTTTTGGCTGCACGTCCATGATGCAAATCTCCCGTTCCACCACTTCCCAGAGGTGCTCTATTGGATTGAGATCTGGTGACTGTGGAGGCCATTGGAGTACAGTGAACTCCTTGTCATGTTCAAGAAACCAGTTTGAGATGATTTGAGCTTTGTGACATGGTGCATTATCCTGCTGGAAGTAGCCATCAGAAGAGGAGTACACTGTAGTAATGAAGGGATGGACATGGTTCGCAACAATACTCAGGTCATGGCATTTAAACGATGCTCACTTGATACTAAGGGGCCCAAAGTGTGCCAAGAAAATATCCCCCATACCATTTACACCACCAGCCTGGACCGTTGATACAGTGCAGGTTAGCTCCATGTTTTCATGTTGTTTATTCCAATTTCTGACCCTACTATCTTCTATTGTCCAATTTTGATGAGCCTGTGCAAATTGTAGCCTCTGTTTCCTATTCTTGGCTGACAAGAGTGGCACCCGGTGCAGTCTTCTGCTACTGTAGCCCATTTGCTTCAAGGTTCGACGTGTTGTACATTCAGAGATGGTATTCTGCATAGCTTGGTTGTAATAAGTGGTTATTTGAGTTACTGTTGCCATCTCAAACCAGTCTGCCCATTCTCCTCTGACCTATGACATCAACAAGACATTTTTGTCCACACACTGCCGATCACTGGACATTTTTTCTTTTTTTGGACCATTCTCTGTAAACCCTAGAGTTGGTTGTGCATGAAAATCCGAGTAGATCAGCAGTTTTTGAAATACTCAGACCACATTCAAAGTCACTTAAATCCCCTTTCTTCCCCATTCTGATGCTCAGTTTGAACTTAAGCAAGTTGTCTTCCCCTTATCTAGATGCCTAAATGCATTGAGTTGCTGCCATGTGATTGTCTAATTAGCAATTTGTATTACCAAGCAATTGAACAGGTGTACCTAATAAAGAGGCTGGTGAGTGTGTATATGTATTATAAATTGGATAAATTGACGGTGCTAAGTACATGTAATAAATAAAAATATTTAATTTTGCTTTAAGGCAAAAGTATTGGCATATATTAAAAATCCCTAATATGTCCCCCAGGGGGTCAAGTAAGGAAGCACTTCTGATCTGGGCCCCATTGCTGAAATAGTGTGGTTGACAGCTTCCCCCCTTTCTCCCCACTGCTGTCTAAACACTCTGCTATCAAAGAGATAATGAGGGCAAATTGACAGTGCTTGTCTCTGGCAGATGGCATACACTGGAGACGAGCGTTGCCATTCAGCACAGCAGGGGATGGGGTCAGCTCTGTTCACAACACATGCACTAATAGAGATAACTGAGCACCATGTGGCTGTGCGATCTCCCTGCTGGTGCTGTGTATGTTTAGGCAGCCAGCAGATAGACCACACAGCCCTGCAGCTCTGACTGATCTTTTACTATTGTGAATGATTAATCAGTGCTAGCAGGGTAAGTTTATACACAAAACCCATTTTTAGAGAGAGATTGTGTTGACTGTGCTGGCTGTACCAACCCCATGGGAATGCTCACAAATTGGGCTTCAGCCTGGGAGGCAGCTCCAGCCAGGATATAGAATTTGGTTTTCAGTACACAACAGTACTACAGATCAAAACTGGACCATGTGCTTTATGTTATTGGTTCCGTAGGGAATTCAACCAGGATTGTTGTATGTTCTGGTAATATTTCTGTAATTGAGACATTCCTAATGGGTTCTAGTTAGTGACCTACATGTCTTTTCAATCAGGAACTATGGTAATATATTTCTGTAGGTTGGAAATTCTTTTAAAGTATGTTAAAGCAGAACTCCGGGCAAAAACTTCTTTACCTGTTACGGATTGATTTTCTACCTTCTTTGAATATGTCATCCATCTTCTGGTTCACTCAGTAGTTGCTCTGAAATAACCCATTCATTTTTAAATCAAGCCGTTAATTCTCTCTGGTTTCCTGTTTCTAAGACCAGTTGCTTCTATGCCTCCTATTCCCCCAGCCACTGGTCTTGGCACATCCCTTCTGTAGTTCTTTCTCCAAGAAGCAGTGATGTAATTCAATCCCACTTGCAGTGATGGGTGGACTGAGACTGTCAGACACATTCAACATGTACAGGCCTAGTGTACCCACCCACATTCACTACAATTCCTAGTGGTTGATGGGAACTGTAGTTTCCTTTTACTGCAGAGAGAGAAGAGAGGATATAATGTAATCCCTGCTGTTACACCTCCTTCTTGGCAGAGCAGATCCTGTTATCTTTTAATTTACAGAGTTGAGGTCATGAACATTCAATTCAACTTTTTTCCTAAATGATTAGGTTTGTCAAATGTTATTAACGGTTTGGTGTAGAGTGTACTAATGGGTGTTTTTTTTTTTTTTTTGCCTATCCTGGAGTCCTTCTTTAAGCCCAAAGGGTTTTTTTTTTCAGTTGTGTATATGGGATGTCTTTCTGTGAACATCCCATTGTTCCCTGAACATGGCTTAGACAAAGCTCCTTGGCAGCTAGGAAAATGAACCCTTCCCACTGGGCACAGAACATAACAAAACATGATGGGTAATGAATACTACCAACAAAGTTTCTCTCTGCCTCTCATTATCAGATCTTTTAGCTAGGTAACATTATTCCTTAAAATGGTGCACGTGGCATGGTAATTGGTCTATTACACGGGGATCATTGTATTTATTTTCTAAAGCCAGCAATTTTCTCTGATCCAGGGAATTGATCTGCTAATTAACATTTCGTTGCTCGGCATTGGTGGCCTCCTCTGTTGAGTTTCAATGTAAGGCGATGTTGGACTGAGTCAGTTAGCAAATGGTTAACGTACAACCGTGTGAAAAATAAATGTCCTCCCCACCTTGTACACGTGAGTAGATTAATGCAGTCTGAGGTTCCTGCATAGCAACACACAGAAGCCCTAAAGGTTGTCATGGTTTCATTGATCCTTATGGTACTGAGAGGTATAAACAAGGTATATACCTTTGATGTACATAAGCCGAGGGCACCCCCTAGCGTTCAAATGTGCTTTTATGACACCTTTCACTGCTATTTTGCTCTTAGAATTCAAATCCGCGATTATAGTTTGTGTTAGTATTTATTTACAGTATATTGTTTAGTACCCAAAGCACATCAGTCTCTGTTGCAGAAGCACAGACAATCCAGTGCTCCCTTCCATAGTTGTAGGCACACGCTCTAAGACCTATTTAGGGAGATGCCAATTAGCCCATTAGGGTCGCCATACATACTTCAATTTGCCTGTCCAATCATTATCAAACTATGTAATATGAGGACCTACTTGATCTATTCAGTCATTCTGTACCCCATCATTTTGCGCTACATAGTTGCTGGTAGAACTTAAAATGGTTGTGAACTTCCAACATGAACTATGAACAAAGCATATCCCTCTATAACATGTGCTTGTCTCAATCCAGAGCACTAAGTGTCATTTCTGTCTGCTGCTTTGTTCCTCTGATATCAGCATGGGTTACTTCTGAGATGTTTTCCTAACAGCAGAGAAAAATGGTGACAGGGGAGTGACCTCCAGCAGAGTGACAGCCTCAGCTCTGTGCCTGTGTGCTGTGTGTGTGGGGGGGGGTTTCTTCCCTCCAATCAGCTCTCAGAGCTCTCCTCACTGAGCTCTTCAGAGTGTAATTTCAGCTCTCCACCCCCTGTTTTCAGAACTCTTAGACAAGCTTTATAAATTCAGCACTTTGAACGGATGTAGAGAAGACAATCTCTAGATAAACAGGTAAAACCTATGTAGAAGGATTTGGTGCATCTCCTGAGGCCATTGTGTTTACTTGTCCTAATTAGCAGCACTAAGTGTCATTTCTGTCTGCTGCTTTGTTCCCTTGCTATCAGTGTCACTTCTGTCAAGTTTTCCTGACACCAAGAGAAAAGTGGTGTCAGGGGAGGGACCGCCAAAAGATCGCCAGCCTCGGCTCTGTTACTCTTTGCTGTGTGGAGTGTTTCCCTTCCCTCCAATCAGCTCTCAGAGCTCTCTTCACTGGGCTCTGCAGAGTGTAACTTCAGCTCTCCACCCCCTTTTTCTGAACGTTTAGACAAGTTTTATAAATTCTGTGTCTGTAGAGAAGACTGCAGATAAACAAGTACAACTTATGTAGGAGGATTTGTTTCATTTTTGTGTATCACCTGAGGCTAGTCATTTCACTGGGTATATGTAAGGGTTTACAACCGCTTAATGGGCTCCTTCACACAATCTACTTTGCTGTGCCCTGTTCATACCACAATGCCATGGTGAGGCACATGTAGCCATAAATGTAAAACAAAGCAGCTTCTATGGAATGCATTCCTAAGGAGGCTCCTTGCTGTTTATAGATGCTGTATTCCGTAGACATAACTGTGATGACAGTTTTGCCCAAGTAGCAGGAAGTCAATATTTCAAAAAAAGTTTGAGCTTCAAGAGCCTGAACAGGCATTACCCCCGGTTCACATATATGCGGCCATGCAGGCTACGTTTTGCACAGGCATGAGAGCCCATTCATTTGAATGGACTCCCGTGCCCATGACATGCAAGGAAGAAGTCCCTGCCTTTCTTCTGAAAACGCAGACCGCACGAGAACTTCGGTTCCCAGTATGGTTGCGTTTTCCAGTGCGGGCGGCGTGCCATTAGAATTAATGGCACCCACCCGTGGGTCTGCATTCCTCTCTGTGGGTGGTGTGGCTGCACGGATTTTCATGCAGATCTGCAGCCGCACCACCCGCACATATGTGTACCTAGCCTTAGGAAACAAGACTTGATGTTTACATTGATCATATGTGCAAAAAGTTGGGGCACTAAAGTTGGTTTATGTATTAAAAGTACCTGAAAAACACCCTTCTATGTAAGTCTGTAGCCAGAGATGTAGATTGTGACCTCCATCGAGGGGGTGGTGACTGATATGAATGGTTTTGATGTTCCCTGTAATCCTCCATGGAAGACATGAGATTAGTCGTTTTGGATTTTTCCATATATATTCAGACTTCAATTGATCAAGGCATTTTGTCCAGCTGGTTGGGTTCTTGTTCATTTTCTAGCATGCCATGGGGAACAAAGGCCAGCTGGATTCTGGTTTCCATGGACAATGCAGAATCCTAGATGAAGGTACTTTTAATAAACAAGGAATTGTCTATGTAGAAGTTCTCCATATGGCAGTTGTCTGTCATTCCCCATCTTCTCTCTGGGGACTGGTACACGTGTCTTTCTCCGTGTGTTCCTGAGCGAATCCACGTGATTCTCTGAAGGTCGACAGGCTGCATGTGCTCTCTCTGTCTCCTCTTCATCCTTTGTGGATTGCAGCAATAAAAGCTGAATGCAGAGATACATGATTGTCTGTATTTAGATGCACTTCTTCTCCCGAACGCCGCATCTGCCAATAAATAGAACCTGTCACTCACAACCAGACTATCCATCCAGCATCTGGAAGTGGTCCTAGTGTCAGTGGAGAGCCCAGATTTGCAGCATCCTGTATGTTGAATTGCTCCAGGTCTTGCACATTTTTCAGGTGTCTTAAACACTGGATGAGATCCTCGACTGTGCCAAGTTTTTTGCCATTCCAGCAGGTTCCCTTTAACCAGTCAGCTTATTATGGCTTCACAATCCTAGTGCTGCATGTCCTAAGAGCAGAGTTTCCAGTACTGGACAAGATGCCTCTGCAGTAGAAGAGGGGTTAATTAGTGTTAGCGCTTTAGGGTAAGACTGAATCTCCATCAACTTTTCTGATGCTGATAATGTCCCCATTGTTAATTTCTTCAATCAGATTTGGTATAGCAATAAATACCTGACAGATTCCAACACTGCTCAACTCTGTCCAAAAAAATGTCTGAAGTTACGCTGTAAAAGAAGCTGTGTACTCAGTAAGTGATTAAATCAGCTGCTGAAAGTGCTTAGAGAAAGGGATATTAAATCCTATGTTCTAGTTTAGGTTGGTACCACGATGGCTGCCACGTTTCCTGTTTCAGGGTGGCTCCTTTCTTTTGCAGCATCCTATGGAGCCATCCTATCATGCAAGAAGAGTTGTGTTTCGATACACTGTGTATCAATAGGATTGCACAGCCTTGTATCCTAGGATGGCAAGACACTCCCCTGCTTCTCCCTTCTTCAAGCTAACAGACTGGCCCCTGTTAACACTTTCCTGTGAAGACTGGAAGTTCAGGAAAGCAACACTGACAGAACAAGAGCCAGCAGCACTGCATTTTGCAAATTGCAAGTGTTGGGGTAAGAAGATTACCAAATAGTTTTGGGGTTTTTTTTTATTGTGCTCAGTGAGTTAAAATAAAGAATGTTGAGGGTTTAATAGAAGATGGTTAAGTATTAGGGGTCTTTTAGTATAATGGATACTCTTTTGCAATAATATTGTTCTTGGCATTAGGAACCTTGTGTCATATATACCAACACAGAACGGTTATCACGTATTTCCTAGACACCGATAATACAGTTGTGTTCAAAATAATAGCAGTCAGACATCACTAACCTGACCAATCATTGTTTTTGGTAGAAATGATATTTCTACATGGCAAATAATTTATTAGCAGGTGTAGTAGAGTAATAGAAATCCAACAGACCCAACAGTCATGACATGCATGCTGCTGATTCTGTGTAATTGAATCACTAATTGAAAGGGGCATGTTCAAAATAATAGCAGTGTGGAGTTCTATTAGTGAGGTCATTCATTCTTTGAAAAACAGGTGGCA
Source organism: Staurois parvus (assembly GCF_062004578.1). Lineage (NCBI taxonomy): Eukaryota > Metazoa > Chordata > Amphibia > Anura > Ranidae > Staurois > Staurois parvus. The sequence goes on along the minus strand of NW_028317950.1, from coordinate 11,961,969 downwards.
AATATTGCCCTTATTTAAGGAAGGAAGGCAGCAAATGTTGTACATGCTGGTTACAGTGCACTTCTCCCTGAAATTCTGAGGAAAATGGGTCGTTCCAGACATTGTTCAGAAGAACAGCGTACCTTGATTAAAAAGTTGATTGGAGAGGGGAGAACATATAAAGAAGTGCAGAAAATGATAGGCTGCTCAGCTAAAATGATCGCAAATGCTTTAAAGTGGCAACCAAAACCTGAAAGATGTGGAAGAAAGCGAAAAACTACCATTCAAATGGATAGAAGAATAGCCAAAATGGCAAGGACTCAGCCAACAATCAGCTCCAGGAAGATCAAAGAAGGTCTAAAGTTACCTGTGAGTACTGTTACAATTAGAAGACGCCTATGTGAAGCCAAGCTATCTGCATGAAGCCCCCGCAAAGTCCTACTGTTGAAAAAAAGACGTGCTGAAGAGGTTACAATTTGCCAAAGAGCACATTGACTGGCCTAAAGAGAAATGGCGCAACATTTTGTGGACTGATGAAAGTAAGATTGCTCTTTTTGGGTCTAGTGGCCGGAGACAGTTTGTCAGACGACCCCCAAACACTGAATTCAAGCCACAGTACACTGTGAAGACAGTGAAGCATGGTTGCGCAAGCATCATGATATGGGGATGTTTCTCATACTACGGTGTTGGGCCTATTTATCGCATACCAGGGATCATGGATCAGTTTGAATACATCAGAATACTTGAAGAGGTCATGCTGCCTTATGCTGAAGAGGAAATGCCCTTGAAATGGGTGTTCCAACAAGACAACGACCCCAAACACACCAGTAAACGTGCAACATCTTGGTTCCAGACCAACAAGATTGACGTTATGGAGTGGCCAGCCCAATCTCCGGATCTTAATCCAATAGAAAACTTGTGGGGTGACATCAAAAATGCAGTTTCTGAGGCAAAACCAAGAAATAGAGAAGAACTGTGAAATGTAGTCCAATCATCCTGGGCTGGAATACCTGTTCACAGGTGCCAGAAGTTGGTTGACTCCATGCAACACAGATGTACAGCAGTTCTCAGAAACAGTGCTTATACAACTAAATATTCATTAAGTGATTCAAAGGAAAGCAAAATCTTCAAACATTTTTCAGTTTATATAGTGAATGTTTGAGTTTGTAAAGAAGAATACAAACACTGCTATTTTTTTTTTGGAAAAGTCTAATATTCACTTTTGTTCAATTTTTTTAGAGGAACAACACAAATTTGATATATTTTTCTTCATGTTTTGATTTGGAATAGAATGTGTAGTGTTCCCAATGCATTTGTGTGTATGGAAATAAAAGCTATTAGAGGGATTTTGAGCTTTATTCACTTTTTTCAACTCACTGCTATTATTTTGAACACAACTGTATATCTTGGTGGATAAATGAAACCTGGATGAAAAACATGGTGTCATTCATAACAACCAGTCATCTTTTTCTTTCATTTACTAAGGCTGGCCTTACATTGATCATTTTTTTCGTTCAACCGACAGGCTGAACAAAAAAAAAAAATTACCCAATTCCCCCATTCACACATTCGCTGTTGATGAAAGAATCGGTCCCGCTGAGCTATTGTATTCTGCTGGCAAGGGAGCCTTCCCTGCCTTGAGAATACAATGATTAGTGCTGCCGGCTATAGCCGGCGGCACTGATCATAAGAAAAAACCTGACAGGCTGCTTTTACACAAGTTGATCAAGTTGGTCAACATGTGTACAACCAGCTAGTCCATACATGGATCAAAATGAGGCACATCCCTGCAAAACCGGGCAAATTTCAATCTATGTTTGGCCAACTTAAGCTTCATGTGAATTAAACACATGGCCATCATGATATAATGCCTTCTAAAGCCAGCTATACATGGATCAAAATTCAGCTGGTTCAGGAGGGACCAGCCGAGGTTTGATCCATGTATGGGCAGGCTGAGTCTACCCAAGTCGATCCATCGATCAACTTTGGTACAACCACACTGCCAAATTTTTGTATATACTTTTACTGCCGGCGGCTATAGCTGTTAGCAGTAATCATCTGCCAGCCAGAAAGGCTTCCCAACTGTGTTGATGGGGGAATCGTGCAATTTTCTTTCCTTCCACCTGTATTCCAGGTCAATGACTCACGTATTGAAGCTGAAGGAGCAGCTGATTGCCAGGCCACTAGCATTTCCAGTAGGAATCAGCAGTGGCAGTCAATGTATTTTGATAGGTTTCCTTTAAATCTTAGAGATGACTGGGTCCTTCATTTCAGTTTCCTTGTCAAGGTCTCTAGTGTTGAGCGTGAATTCAGTATCACATGTCTCTCTTGTTCGTGAAGAACATGATGGGTAATGAGTCTCCTGTAGCAATAATTTTGGCATATGGAAAGATCGGAGCCTGGCTAATTTTGCTAACATGCTAATGAGATGTCAGGAGAGAGTTCTCATCTGCCACAGTGGAGTGCGGTGCATTGCTCCTGTAATTGTTTTCATCAGAGTCAAGAGCATAAATATTACTGAACAATTAGACTTCTCTTAGAATTCTGGTTGGGTGTTTTGTCTCTATTATAAGCTCCTCAGCTCAGATTTGGAGGATTTGCTTTATTTGCAACATCTATTCGTTTTTTAGCTATCTTCTGCAGTGCTGTACAAAGTAAGGACACATAGGTGGTAGAATGTGAAACAATAGTAAGGGAAGAGCTTTTCTCAATCCCTTAACAGAAGGCATACACAGCACAGCAAAGGGAGATAGGACTTGTGTTGCAGAAAGTAGCTAAAGAAAATCCTGTGTTGGATAACAGGTGTCGTATGTTTTTCTATAAACGTCAGTCTTCATGGCGTGTTTAAAGGGGTTGACATTTGGAGAATGTCTGATGGTCTGTAAAAGGGTGTTCAGAGGAAGGAGCAGCACGAGAGACGTCCTATAGAGATAACTGAGAAGCTTTGACTAGGGAGTGGAACAAAAGTTGTACTTGGGTGTATAGAGTACCTGAAGACTTTGAATAAGAGGAAGTTCACACTTTACCCATAGACAGGACATGACTGTCACTCAGCTGGTCAGTGACTTGACTTGTTTGTGCTGAAGACCACGCTGGACTGACTGGATCAGTCACTGTTCGTAGGTGGGTGGTTGTATAGGTGGGTAGGGAGATGTCTCTCCAGTCAGTTGTGGATACTGGTGGTAAACCCTCTTGGGGTTTGGGCTGCTGCCTTTCTGGTACGGCCTTAGACTTGGAATAATAGGAAAGAAGGAGCGCCCAATGTCCAAAAGAATGCATTTTTGCTGGTAGATTAACAGGCGTTTATTGAGAATAATGACAAGTACATCAAACCAAAGCATTTCAGGAGGAAAGAGTCTCCTTTTTTCAAGGCTGTTGCGTGCTATTAAATGGGAAAGATTCCCACGATGGTTATATATTTTCCAGGTTTCGGAGTGCCCTGAAGAAGGGAGAGTCTTTCCTCCCAAAATGCTTTGGTTTTGGTTGATGTACTTGTTATTAGTCTCAATAAATGCCTCTGAATCTAACAGCAAAAGTGCATTCTTTTGGACATCGGGCGCTCCTTCTTTCCTATTATTCAAAGTGACTTGACATGGAATTGAAAGTTGTATGCTTCATCAGTGCTATGCTTAGATATGCTTTTTAAAACAATTCATACCATTAACATAAAATCTTTGCTTTACAGATAAATATTTTTATACAGGGCGTGCCCATAGCAATGGTGTCAAAGCCCCTTATAGCTTTTGCAAAGAGAGAGCAAGAGCAGAAGTGGTTTGCCATCAGACAAAGACCTTTTTATTAATAAACAGTGAATGCAGCCATCTTATTACAGCAGAGGGGGAGGGGGAAGAAGACACTCTCTAAGTCAGTGTTTCTCAACCTTTTTTCAGTCAAGGCACCCTTTAAAATTATGGATAGTCCCGAGGCACTCTTTAAAATTTTGGACAGTCTTTAGGCACCCCAACTGTTCTAATAGTTTTATATAATGCAGCAATATCCACATGTGTGGGACACCCAACATTAGAGGGGATTTATTCTTCCAAAGCAAATACACTTTTGAACACTAAGTAGTATTCCAGTGTTTCTCTTCTCCGTCAGTTTATCTCCATCACTGAGCTAATGTGACCCCAGCACTGATGGAGAGGGACAGGGGAGGGTCATACTAGGATGCTGTGCAGGCAGCTAATATTCTCCTTACCAACTGATGATGCCATTGGTTGTCAGGACGCCAGCGGTTAGAAGGTTGTAATGAAAAACAATGAAAACCTGTGGCTTTGTGTAACTAAAAGGCAGGCTTGTTCCACCCGTTGGCTTGTATACAAGTTTTGGGCAATTTTTAGACATTTTGCCAAGGCACCCCTGAAGAAACCTGAACGCACCCCAGGTTTCCTGGGCACCTTGGTTGAGAAAGGCTGCTCTAAGTCAGTGGTCTCCAAACTGCGGCCCTTTACTTGCTTTTATCCGGCACTTGGGGCACTATTTCATCCACT